>NC_079905.1:9580753-9880753 GCF_024868665.1 Triplophysa rosa | reverse complement strand
GTGTTTTATGAGGATCAGAGTGTATCTTGAATTTGATAAGAGCTTTTATATCAGAAAACAAATGCTTGTTTTAGAACAGATTCATGGCTGGTTGTAGTTAGTGATAAAGATGTAAACTCTAAAATAAACTAAAGAAAAAGCTCAATCCAAATGCTCATATTCGTGCAACATTAGGATTAGAGGACACAAAATCATAGTATTGTGAAAACAGTGTGAAAAAGGTGAGAGATTGCTCTTTAAATTAATTTTGAAGTATGCAAGCATGCATAGTGTGTGGTATAGAAGAAGATTAGTTCATGACATTCTCTTGACTTTTTCATAGTATGCCCCAACACTAAGATATTTTAAGAATGCACTTTACTCTCATGTGCTGTACATACTTTAAGCATGCTAGTATGCTAATTGGAATGATTAGCATGTGTGAGTGACACCTCCCTAGTACAAGACAAAAAACATTGATCACGGAGAGATCACTGACGTGTGGCCCTGCGGTAACTCCAGAGGCTGAGTGAAGCTCACCTAAGATCCACCAATCACATTTGTTAGATTAAAGGAATGACAAACAAAGTGTGCAAAACATTTGAGGTAATCCTATAGCTCAGTTAGTAATGCAATGCAACTCCAAGGTTGAATGCAACTTTGGCTAAAAGCGTCTGCCAAATACATGCATGTAAATGTAAGTCTGATGTAACCTTTGTGAATAAGTAGACACATATAATCCAGTCTCAGAAACTGCAAATGAAAAGATGGAGGGGATATATAATGTGATATTCTCATTATAGAACGGCAACGCATTAGGCCCTGAGAAAAAATCTGCTATTGTCAGTTTTTATATGAGGAGAGGTAGGAGGTGGTTATCTCTAGCAAAGACAGGCGGTGCCTGAAACATCACACAGTCTCTAGGCCCCCGAGGGATTCTCAGAAAACAACCTTGTGTCTCCAACCTTGTACTTGTAAAGCTGAGAATAAGCATCAGCAGGTTGGAACAGGTTCCTACAAGCTCTTTAAAACGCTCCGGCTTTTACGTGACGGCATCCGAGGCTGCAACAGAAGCATTGAAACGTGTCTCGCCAAAGAGGTTGGCCACTCGCCGCCTCCGTGCCCTATCTTTCCTGTTGCTCCTAGTAACTGAGGCTGCACGCAGAAAAACAGACCAGTGTAATTAGATGGAAATCAGTTTCCATGGATTTCTTCTCTTTCCTCAGCCCTGCGTTTGAATACATAAGGGCCTTACTGTTTGTTTGCTGTTGATTTTATTCCCCTATTCTTTCGGAGATATTAATATACGAGTGTGCGCCTGGCTTACCGGAATGCTCACTCAATCTCATAAGTGTGCACGTTTAAAAATCCCATTATTTGCAGCGTTTCAAAAGAAAGATCATTATCATCTCACTGAGCGAAATGACACGCTTCCTGTCCGGAGAAAATTACAGCGGAGACGTGCATATAGACACTTACAAAGCAACAACATAAACAAACGTTACTGCACATGCACGCTTATGTGGCCCAAACAAACTACCGGTACACATCCACAAAGAATAGAGTCCCTGTAGATTATTTATGATAACAAGCAAAAGAAATAACAAGTACATTACGTTAGCTAGCAAGTTAAAAGTAGCCAGTATTATTTTGTTTTACCAGTAGAAGAACCGTTACTTGGCTAAACTTAAATGGGACGAATTTACATGACCCATCCAACAAATTGTTTATTATAAAAAATGTATATACAATACATTTTAATACAATTATTATACAATCAAATATTAACATAAATAAGATAAAGTATAAATAGTTATATTATTAGCCAATACCCAGACTGATCAACAAACACAAGCCGGAAGTTAAATTCGGGCCAGGCGCATGCGTCCGGTGAAACAGTCTATAGAGCTGTTTACCTTTCAAAGCTCACATCTACGACTCCTTTATTTGGAAAGTAATCTTTTATGGTTAATTATGGCATCAGGCCCATGAGCAAATGTCTTCAAACTTGTTTTGGCAAAGGATAATGCGTTAAAGCGAAGGCTTTAACGCATTTTTCAGACGCATTAATTGGGTACTAATTGGATATTAAAGTTACTCAAAGGAACAAACAAGCGAGTGAGAACATCGTTTGGAGACAATACATCAATGGCCTAAGAGTGGGAAGGCATGCGGGAAAGCAACGTGACTGCAAGAAATGCGATTTGTGTGCACTGTCGGCCAGTGTCGGTTTGATAATTCGGTGGTAATTACAAGGTGAGGTAATCCCCAGAGGCACAGAGCGCTGTCGGGTGTAGCATATGCGTGTGTTTGTGACATCAACTAAACCCCGCCTCAAACCGAAAGCAAATAGTTCTCGCACACCCTCTACATCAGCATTGCACGCTTACACAAAAAAACTGCAGGTTTTCTAAAAACAATAGCTTAGCGCACGAACATTAGACTCCATTAACAATCGTTTGTGCATTCCACGCACTTAAATGGAGATTACACGGGTGCGTTTTCACGTAGTAAAGGGGAGCATTGCGATAAAAGTTTGACAATAAACTAACAAACCGTTACAAAGACTGGGAGACTTTAGGCAGGCTAAATTACTCAGCTTTACAACCTGTCCTGAAAACGAACAAAGCAACACTGTATGCGTGCCATGGTTTTCCCACTCCGCAGCACTTTACATTGGCTAAGCGAGTATTTTGAGTAACCCAGCCCTCACATGAAGGCCAGCAACAAGCAGATAAGAATCCAGCCAACTCCTCAGTCAGCGAAGCATGATGTTACCAAACCTACCAACTCTCTGCAAAGGCCTGATTCAGAAACTGCAATGTGAGAAGATGTGCTGAAAAATTAAAAACCCCTCAAATTTGCCACAAGGTTTCATAACCCCGCTCTCGTTTTCTGTGATTTTTACTCTTTTCGCACCCTCTTCTCTCAGACAGGAACACAAATCAGCACTCTAGTCTTTTTCCTCTCAAAGCAAATAAATAGATTTGATTCGCCGCGACTGCAGTGTCAATAAACACAGCTTTGAGAGAGTGGCGCGTGTGCAGGCGCGAGAAAGAGAGCGGATCCTGCCAGGCCAAACACCGGGGATTCGGCCGGAATGAAAGGAGCTGTCAAGGGAATCAGAAGAGGAAAAACACATCTCTGTGGCACAGGCTGCCATTCTGAACTGACTTCATGTGCAACCTACCTGATGTTTCCCCGGCCATCTCCTTTCATGAGCGGGCCAAAGAGATCTTGTGGGATAAATGCACTCGTGGCGTTATAATCGAGACATGCAATCATCTCAGTGTCTGTGACACTTGCAAATGGAAACCCACACATGTAGAAATGAGGAATGTGTAGAAAACCTTATAGCGATCGTTTTTGGGGTAATGTGTTGCTTTTATATATTTTTAAGAAAGTAATGCTCATCATTTTCTTAATTTAAATATATTTACTGACAAATGCAACTGAAAACATCTCACTTCGCAATGTTGGGATATGTTTGAAATGCATTGTGGGAGTTGAATATACAGTTGGTAAACACAATAAAATGCTTCAGTTGAATCCAGTTCCACTGAAGCAAAAACAGCTCTTCCAATCTGAAAAATACCAGCAAGCCATGCGTAGCGCTTCATACTCACACGACACAAACAGGTTACTACTTTCTAAAATTCAAAGTGACAGAATTCACTTTCACACTTTAGTTGACACAAGAAAGACACTATGAAAACAATGTATCAACATCAGTCTCTCAATTATATTTTAATGACATAAGTAGGCGATTCATTCATTCCTAAAAACCAACAGCCGTAGGGTTGCAAACTAATGATTTAGATGCGAGATGACAGAAGGGAAGTTTGTTATCCATGTCCTTAAATACTGATGGGGCTGAAGTGTCTTTTCAATCATCTAACAAAAGAAGTGAAGTGTTCCCTCAGGGCCAGACTTAAACCTCAAAGCAAACCTGACATTCAAAACTAAACTCCTTTGTTGGGTTCTTTCAGCACACTGTTACGGTGTGATGTATGGGTTATACGTTAATTTATCGAAGTATAGATACGCACAGATCTACTGGACAATATTTCAGCAATATTCAGACTGAATAATAAGAGTATGCCTAAATGTGTGAAATGTGGTGTTTATGCATTTTTAATAAAAATGAAATTAACCATATTGAAGAAAACAATGGAAACCCAACAGAAACAAACCCAGAAATTCTAATAGTTTGCATTAAAATAGCATTATGAACCCTTTTCCCTTTAAAACCATGACCTTTACCCTGCTGAAAAGACAATAGGAACCATTAAAGAAGTAATGGTTTTAAAGGGCTTTGTATTGGTTTTAATGGAAACTGTAATGGTTCTACTGGAATGTAATGGATTTTACTGGTGGGATTTTAAATCCTATTGGAATAAAGCCCAAAACACACTACAAAAAGGAATTTTGTAATGGTTTTAATGGAAAAAGCTAATGGTTCATAATGGTATTTTATTGTAAACCATTAGAATTTCTGTAATGGTTTCTGTTGGGGTTCTATTGTTTTTTTCAGCAGGGATATCCAACTGGAATAATGCCTAAAACACATTACATATGTTAATTTATCGAAGTATAAATACTCACAGATCTGCCGGATTATACTTCAGCAGGTAGAGGAACTATGCCGTCTTTCTGCATGGTCTGTCTTCTCAGAAGGTCATTCAACAGTGAGGAAAACAAAACATGAGGTAACAACTGTCTTAGTTTAAACCCGTATGTAAATCAATATGCCACAAAAAAATATATATGTTTTTATGTTAACTTTAACAATTCACTTGGATTGGATGCCATCATATCAGGTTTCTTGTTCAACGCACCATGTTAAACTTGAAAGCCAAATGATGATGTTTCAATTTTGAAAGAAATTTTTTCAGTTTTTTTTGCTCAAACACAAAAAATAATTTTGCTCCTTAATTTTTTAATTTAGTCACAACTTCCAGCTCCCAGCACGCTTCGCATTTGGCTGAATAATAAGAGTATAGGCCTAAATGTTGAAATGCGGTGATTTCTTCATTTTTAATAAAAATGAAATGAACTCTGCTGAAAAAAAAACATTGGAACCCAACCCAATATAAACCATCAGAAATTCTAACGGTTTGGATTAAAATAGCATTATGAACGATTAGCTTTTCTATTAAAACCATCACAAAATATGTAGTGTTTTGTACTTTATTCCAACATCCCAACAATAGAATTCATCACATAGGCCTACCAGTAGACTCAATAATAATTTCCATTAAAAACCTATACAATTCCCATTATAAATTGGTTTACTATTGTGTTTTGGGTGGGTTCTTTTGTTTTCTTCAGCAGGGAAGGTGAGACTTATTAATGTTTAGTTTTACCAATATAATATTTGATCTGAAGGCATTATATTAGTCATTTTGACCTAGTGTCATTGAGCATTGTTAAAAACAAGTTAAGCCAAGTTAGTTCACATGATGACATGGTATTTGAATGGGAAACTGATACAATAGCGCTAAATAAAAAAATCAATTGGTAAAATAAAGCGAAGAGTAGCAAAAAGTCATTTTTTGATTGGCTACTAGAATAGAAGTTACTCAAACGTGATTCAAACAAGTTGTATAACAAGTACTGTATATAATATTGTTGGGTTTACCTGATTCAGTCACGTTCTTTGTACATTTCATGTTTGGAAAACTTGAATCAAACGTGTGAAACCACTGTCTATGATTGAATCATGTTAAACCAAAAAACTACTTTTGAGCTGACACATGTCAACTCCAGAATGCAAGAATGTTCACCGCTTTCACTAAAGATCAAAGAGAAAAGCGATTCACGTCTTTTTCGAGGAGGTAAGCAGAGCCACTGAAGTCAGGCGGGGTGTATTTGCGAGGAGTTAAGGGCTTTGGTTTAAAGAGGCCAGGCTGATGTGGTGAAGGCAGAGCACTTACTGTAAGCTTCATGGCTTTCTCGGGAGCCACGCCCAGAAGCTGCGGTACGGGCCTATAATTAGAAAACAAGTTGATTAAAAAAGACAGGGGGCGATGGAAGCTCAACTTTCCTCCATATAAAAGCTGCAGAGCTGCCTGCATCCACGCGCTTATGAACAATATTGATGTGGAACGTCTAAATATTGGAAACTACAAACTCTTTTTCCTTTTAAAAACAGGCTTAACCAAAGTTTACACATCTCTCAATTACAACGCAGATTTCTGTTTTAGATAAAAAATAAACAGAATAATCTGATTTAAATGTGATGACCCTCCCCAACAGTAACAAACAAGCATAGTAATGTGGGTCTTTGAGTCTAAATAGGCCACACAGCAAGACGAATACAAACAGTCCCTGCATGCTTGGCTTAAGGAGCAGATGTGTGTTTATCTTGTGTATATTGTCTGAGCAAGCAGAAATAGAAAACACTGTTCATTTTTCAGACTTAATCATCCGTCGCAGCTCCGGTAAACAGTTATTGTTCTCGTACCCTGCTTGTTTCTTTGTGGTTGCCAGGTTGGTGACATCATCGGCTGTTGGCTAGTACCGATGTCTGTGTTTTTATTCCTTTGGAAAGTCACTAAACTAAATGTTTATTGTTGCTACTTTCTGTTAGTCTTTAAAGGTTTTATTGTACAGTAGTAAGACTCTTTATTCACATATTTTACTAAAGATGCATTAAAAATGTTGCATGTGCCATTGGAGTATATGCTGAAGCTCAGCTTTAAGACGAATTTAAAGGGGTCCTATTTTTGAAAATCTTTATTGTGTTTATGATGTGCTTTACAATAGTGTTCAGTTTAGATTTTCAAAAAATGCTTTATATATTACATTTCACCTGTGTTTTACACCATCATCTCGATTATCAGAAAACAGGCTGTTGAGTTGCCTGGTTCTATGAAGTCCCTCCTTCCGAAACGCTCTGAACGGTCAAGCTGAGCCAGTCTTTTGTGATTGGTGTGTTTTGAGTGTGTGTTGAGATGTCCCTCCCATTACCCTATCCGTGTTCCAGGGTGCAGGGTCAATATACATTTTGATATTCATGATTCACTAACCCAGGAAAAATGATTTATTTTAAAGAAAATATCTTTCTTTTCTGTGAACGTTGAGCGTTGCGACTTGGCAGATGTTGTTTATGCTCAAACAGTTATGCTACTCACTAACTAAATTCACTAAATTTAAAGAATTCCATCAGACCTCCCCTTTAAGAAGACTTGGCAAAAATAGTTTATAAAGACATAGCCAGGAGGAATGACAACAAAATATATTAATGCAAAATAAATTAATATATACATATTAATAACAGATACAGATAGCTTTCCATTTTTCTGTGCATTTTATTTATATTTATATTTGAATGAACACATATTCCCTGATATGCTGTAGATTGCCTTTTGCCCAATAAATAACTCCAAAATTTTGTTTTTGTCCATTTTGTACCATACAAAATACACAAGTACAATCTAACCTAAGGGGTATTAAAGCAAATAGTGTATAAATATTCCCCCAAAGACATCACTTTTGGCCACTACTATATGTGCGAAAAGTAAAAAAACCTATTCATACGCTTACCAATAACTACCTGGCCCACTGCAAAGATCACAAAGCACCGATATGTCCCGCTAAATCGAGCACTGATTTTCATACCATCCCTCGGTTATAATCTCACACAGGTGATGAAGATCTGAGCCTCTCTTTTGTGGGCTCTATGATTGACAAATACCAGTAGTTAGTGTTTTCAATAGAGGTCACATGGCAATTGCACCTTGCAATCATAATTTGAATCTGTGACCTCACCGAACGCTTTAAAAACTCTAAAAGTGAAGCACATACTTATTATCTGAGCGGCATTGACTTCGTAGAGCATTCATGCTCTTCATTGTTAAGTTCCTGTGCTGGTATGTGCCCTTTCATGGTTTGCACATTGTCCCCTGAAGCAGCAAAGGTAGCCTTAATCTCTTCAAAGCAGGTAAGGTCAGAAGGAAGATGACCTGCCCCTGGCTCTTGTGAAAACGCTTTTTGTCGGAGTGTAGGCGCTGACCTCAGTAGAGGCCGAAGAAGCCCTCGTAGCGTACGACTTTCTTGAAGCACTCAAAGTTGTTCACGAAGGAACCCGAGGAGCGCTGGTTGTGCATGCGGGTCGATAGGGTACGTGGCGGTGGCGCCTGCAGCTGTCAGGAAGGTGTCACAGTGGAATTGTTTGAAAAATGTGAGGAACAGCAAGGATGTTAAATAAGAAGTATACCAGGAAGGGGCTGAGATGAAGGACACATCAAACAACAACAAAAAAAACGAGTGAAGGGAAAACATCAAGATGTTTCTGAAGAACACATCAGTCAATTCTTATCTGACAACTTTGGGGTGGACACCAAAGGGATACAGCACCGACAGACATAATTAAAGAGTGACTCGCCTTGCTCTACCTCCTTATTACTCTGTCTCCTTCAGAGAGCCAGTCTGGAGCCAAACATGAGACCAAGCACCACCTCCTTACGTACACACACACCAACACGCACGCACCTCTGATCATGCACAGGTAACAAAAGAATCCACCCGGGAGGTTCCTGTGGTGCGTAACCTCCTCTTTAAATGAGAGAACTAGCCCTGTAAGAGGCCAATGGGGCGTGCTTTGTTTTTCTTTTTGCCTCTTCCCGCAATCTCTCGGGAGGCAGGACTGGTGGGTGGGTGCAATTTGCAAAATTAAATAAAAAAGTTAAGCCGTAAAAAAAAATCTGTCGGGGCCTGTGGCCGTGTGGACAGTCCTCCAGACATATAGCGCAACTGCGCTTCGGGCAACCTGAGTTTGAGTCCCGGCTCGGTGTCCTTTTCTGGCCCCACCCCCTTCTCTCTAACACTTCCCTTCCTGTCCTATAAAAAAAATTGATTAAAGGGGTGCTGCAACGATGTGTCATGCATTCTGACTTCTTTACAATGTTAAACGTGCTGTCTTCTCATGCTTAACATGGTCAACTTGTCAAAAAACGACTTGGGCGTATTGCGTTGTATTTCTGTGCTCGATACACTCCCCCAGCGATCGTACAGGTTTCGGAAAGTCTTTTTCGAACATATAAAACTGTTTCGTAACAATTTTTCTTAGTCCCTTATTGGACAATTCTCCCGGAAAAGCACGAGGCACGCCCACGCGGCAGCAAGGAGAGCAGGAGAAGGAGCATGCGCAGACGTCACTTTCACTTGTGTGCAGGAGAGAGAGAGCATACGTTCGCCAAGTTCAGGTGTTTGTTTGTTCACTGCATTTGGGTGATGAATGTTATATAAACGGTGGATATAACGCTGGATTTGGAGATCGTTTGAAACTGATACGCGCCAAATGCTTTCGGAAATACTCCTAAAGCTGTATCTATCTTTTATAAATGTGATCAAACTAAATACTCTTCGAAGATACGAAGTATGCAATACTACTATATAGGTACTCAAGATTAATATGAGATTGGCAGAAACCGCGTGTGTTAGGGCAGCTTTAAATAAAAAATCTGTAAAAACAGGGCACAATGTACTATATATATATAAAAAATATAAAGAATATGAAATTTCCTGTTTTTGGTCTTTTTACATTACTAATAACTAGTACATTTTCTGTTTATTTTTTATTCATTACCGGCGCCAGTGAAACAGTGGACTGTAAAAAGCGCTGCGGGCGACCCGAGTTCAAATCACAGCTCGTGGTCCTTTACCGGCTCCTGTACCCTTCTCTCTCATCCCATCATTTTCTCTCTCTACACTTTACTGTCTGGCAAAAACTATATATGTAGGCCAGAAAAATGACCAAAAATATGAATGTAATTAAATTATTTTAAAGCTGATGCATTTAATTAAAATTCTATAAAAAATACATTTATACATTTAATAAAATGTACAGACAATTATTTACACAGACGTATCGCTAATTTACATCTTATTTAAGGCTTGAAATATTTAATAATTTTCCTGTTTTTTATTATTTCTTTTTTTCTTATTTCTACATTTTTTTCTATACTGTTTGTTCTACAATGTAATTGTAAATTTGTGAAAAGTACTGTAATAAATTATATCAAAATGAATGGAATATAAATTTAAATCAAATTGAATGGAATAGCATTCTACATAAGATGGGCATTATGCAGCTTTGTATATTGTCAGGGCAGATATACTGTATATGGTTTCTATTTACAAAAACCTACAAAACCGGTTAAATTAGTTTTTCTATTTATTATCATTATTTTTTATTCTATTTACTTTTTGAAATGAGGAATAAGGAAGACCTGACATGAATTGGATTTGACCAAGTTGGGATTTGGCCACTGCATAACTTAATATTTCCGGTATACTATTATTTAACTTTTTATTTTATTTTAATAATTAAGACTTTTAAATTGGCTTTTCAAGTCATTTAAACTATTTAAAACTTTGTAATGTTTTACATTACTTCAACAACTCACCACTAATCAAATAATAATACGTTGAAATGAGTTTTATTGTAAAAAAATTTGAGGACAGCAAAAAAAAAGTATAGTGTTGTGACTTGAGGTTTAAGGACAGAAAAATAATCATCAGACCAGTTGCATTTAATTTCATCCAATATCCCTGAATAACGAGAACTTTTAGTGTAGTAGTGTTAGTCGAGACAAGCCGAAACCACAATCAAGTTGGTCCAATCAGTTCTCCAGCCACGGCCATAACCCACAGTTACAGAGAGCCAGAACCATTCAAGCGTTCCATGCTGCATTCCCCGCCAGAGATACAGTTGCCCCGCATACCCGTCTCGCTACTCCTGAGACCTGGAACGAGACCACCTGTCAGGAGCCGGCCGAAACTCCACCAGGCCACCCCACAGGCTCACGGAGGGGTTAAGGGTGTGTGATGAACTGTGCTGGGGGGAGGGGGAGGATGCGAGGCAGAGCTGCCCATAAGGCCAGACCACAGCCCAAAGCAGCTCATTGTGGTGGGACTGGCGTCTCCGTCCCGGGCCCCCGCTTCGTATGGCCGGCACGAAGGAATGACTGAGCCCTCAATGTGTTTGAAGGCAGAACTTCGGATAAAATAAAAAGAGAATATCAAGGCACAGACGCACTCTCAGTCTTTTCCCTGTAGAGTATGTGAAAAGCTTCTGTTTTCATTTCCCCTCATCGCACCATCAGAGGGTGATAACATTCCTCGACCGCTGGGTTTGCGTTTCATTTACAGTTTTTATATTTGTGATCTTTGTGTCGATGACAGATACGGATATTCTCTTTTTTGCAGCTTTGGTTAAAGAAAAGGCATGAGCCCAGCGTTAGCTGATGGAAAATCTAGAGAGGCTGGAAAGATACACTGTAAAAAAACTAAAATGCTCATTATTTACTCATCTTTCTTTTATGCTCTCAAAAGAGAAGTTTAGCAATGAAAGGCGACCAGGGACTGTCAAGCTTTAAAAATACATACGCCATTCAAATCTTCTTAAAGGGACAGTTCACCCAAAAATTAAGATTCTGTCATCATTTACTCCCCCCTTTGTCATTTCAAACCTGTATGACTTTCTTTCTTCTGCAGAACACAAAAGAAGATATTTTGAAGAATGCTGGTAACCGAACACTGGCATCAATAGGTACCGCCATTGTACCAAAATTCTTATAAAAGCTCACCTCTCTAACCCAACACGTCTGCAAGGAACAACACAACTTTCTAAAGTCTACTTTTTTAAAGCATAACATCTACAAGATGTTTGAGGAAGATTGGTGCAGTGTGGCTTCAAAACAAATAACATCCAACATCTTGACTCAGAGCGAGTTGGGTAATTACAGTATCACATTGCAAAGAAATAATAATGCCCAAGAAGCAATTACTGATCAAGCATTACTACAGAGATACTTGAGACCCCACCCTGTACAGCTATGAGTCAGTTCATAGGTCATGGTATCTGACTCTTTAGAAAAGCTGATGTGATGTCTCTGGTTTTGTTAAGCTGGGTTTAAGTCACCAGGACATGATTACAGTACGCTGCTTTATGGCTCAGAGCAGATATTTTGTAAATACACTTCCATGCTCATTATCGTTCGGGTAAGACCGATGCAACAGTCGCGAATGCGTGGAAACATGTGTGCCTGCTACAAGCTAAAAAAGTTGGAACAGGCTGGACCGTGTTCAAAACCTCCTGCCGTACAATAATAGGAAGAGTCATGTATCATCAACTCTGCAATTGCCAGAACAAGATTCAGAACAGAAAGACCAGAAAACTTTTCACATATAATTACAGAAGTCAGACAATGTAGTTTTTAGAAGGCGAAAGTGGTTTGAGGGCTCTGTAACAGAGCTGCTGTGCTGATGCATGTTATGGCTAAGCCTCAAACCCTTCTTCTGATAGAGAGAGAGGCTCTTAGAGGATGACTCAGCAGTGATCTGTTACCATGGAGACTCACCCTCTTGGATCAGACAGGTCAGACAGCTGGAATAGGATGTCCACTTCTATGGGGAGGGGGTCACCTGGCCAAACCTCTGGGAGGCAATGAGGTACTCCTCTGGCAAAGGGAGATACAGAACAGGAAATACAGCACAAGCTATTTAGCAATTTGTATGATGTAATAATTGAGACTGATTGTTTTAGCAACATATCTGTTTCTGAAAGATATACTCTAGCCCCAAAAGTTTGGATATACAGTGTTTGCATATGTACCACTGATAACACACATACATTTGGGAGGCATCTATTTGATGTCTGCATTTACATCTGCAAGACATATTTCTTCCGAAATACGTCTCTGAGACGTCTCCTGTCAGTCAGATGTCAAATATACATCTAGAAGATGTCTGTAAGATGTTAATGATTTAGAATGGACGTAAAACTGCCCTTTCTAAGACGTTTATCAGATGTTTTTACACCGATGTTTTCCAGATCTCTTACAGACGTACCTGTGCAAGGTTACATGCATTAGATAACAAAATATCAAACCAACTGATACTGTCAAAATAATGCTAACCTTTTTTCAGAACTAACTTTACTTTTCAAATTAAATTTTGCAGTGACTTAACTGAAATGTTTGACACATTCTCATGCTAAGTTGTAACAATTTTACAAGGAGACTAATTCATATACCTATAAATTAGTTTTCACGTTTTAATACAAACTGCTTTTGTACCAGTGACGTTTTTGGGAACGTGACGTTAGGTTTAACAAATTCTTACGTAGCTGTAAAATAGATACGCATTGCCAACTAGTCTCACAGCAGGAATTCGTGACATAACTTTATATGCTTCTTCGTGTCACTCAGTACGACTTCTTTGTGTCACTCAGTAAGACTTTTTCATGTCACCCAGCACAACTTTTTATCCAATGTATTTCATTCCTTCATATGTAAATATTAACTCTCACAGGAATTCGTACATATTTTATGAGGCGGCTAATTCTTATGAATTCGTTCAATCTCATTCCTACGTTTTAGTATGATTTTGCCCCTGTGACGTTAGGGTAAGGGGTGGGCCTTTCTCGTTTCTTAGCCACCTTGTCAAATACGCAGGAATTGCAGTGAATTTAGAATATGTGTATATGTCTATAAACAAGCTGTATGTACAGTATATTAAAAGGGTTAAATCATGTCATGAACACGAATGAATAGATTATACATTTTGTGACTGTCATGAACTGCCGTGAAACTGGAATTGCCGTGAGATCAGGTTGGACAGATCCTAAGGTCATTTTAGTGGAGTATGAAGTCCTGTCACGTGGTGTTGTCCATCACTTTAACTATAGACACAATATCATGAAATATCCAGATAGTTAAAAAAAACTTGTTTTACTTGAGAAATTAACTTCTGTTGTCATTCTTTAATGTTTTCCAGTACAGTTGTTTTCTTATGACATCTTTAAGTGTGGCTTAAATGTACAAATACATTTTAGAGCTACTATGTAAATCATATTTAGTCACTATTCTATTACAGAACATAAAGTCATCCCTATGCAATTATGTAGTAAATAATTCTGTGAGTTAGGGCATGTACGGGACATCAGGCGGTTATGTGGGTTAAGTGCAAAGTGGTAATGAACAGGATAAACACAGTGGGATTCCCGCTGCACTGGTATAGAGTGACTACCTTGAAAAAGGCAGCAAGTGTTCTTACACAGAGCCCTATTGAACGAAGACCAGCTCAGCTTACCACGGCCTTAAACGTGCTGTGAAGTGTGAAGAACGCTCCAATCAAAGATCACGCAGGGCATCTGTCTTTTCAACTCACAAAACAAACATTGGCTACTGATAAGTCTGAAGAACATGTCACCAATGCCCAAATGACCCGCCATAAGTCAATGGACTGATACTACGTTACCTTTTAAGTACCAACGTGAAAAAGTAAATCTGAAATCATGCTGGTGGGAATTTAATGCAATACTGACCCCGATCAAACAGACCCGTATTAACTATCGTTTATCGATTTGTGAATACGGTTCTCTGCGGCCTGTTTGCCAAGTGACGTGTTCTCCAGGTGGCGAACGGCAGCTTTTGAAATGAAGAAACCATGCTTCGGCGTATCGCTCAAAACATACGGTACCAATCAGCTGAGGGTCAGCAAGAAAAGTAGATTTGGAAATTCGCACGCACAGGTCCCAGCGGAGCCTGATGGTGGCCCGCGGCCTCTGTGGGAACAGCATTGGTAAATGTAGCCTCTCCACCCCTGGCCCGGTCCCCACGTGGCTGATAGCATCGCAGGCCAAGTGTGTACAGCAAAAGTATGTGTCCAAGAGGCAGAGCTCCAGATTTTAAGAGCTGTTTCACAGGTCAGCAATTGGTCAGGGAGACCAAGGGTTTACACAGTTTTCACGAGGGAGTTGTCTGAGAAACGCAATCCCTGGAGGGCAATTGACAACTTTTATAAGTTGTTTATTGATCGATGAGCTAAATATGACTTACTCAATGCAATGTTTAAGTTTAACTTTGGGGAGCAAAAATTGAGCTAAAAGCAAGTATGCACTATAAGAAAGTTGCTATTTAAACCTTTTTCCAGTGTATTGGAGTACTTCATCCAGAAGCACAGATATCAATGCCAGCGAAGCATTGTGGGTAAGATTTTTTGTGTCTGTTGGGTCACATCCAGTGTGCCTAATCAAGGGAGGAAGGATAAAGTCAAAACAAAACAAGATAAAAAAAACAACTAACCTTTAGTTACTTCCACATATCTGTGGTTGCCTGCCAGGGTGGTGTAGATCTTCCTAATGAGCTCCATGTTGTTTAGAAGCGAGTTGAGGCCATTAAAGTAGGAAAAGCTGACCTGATGTGACGTATTGCCACCGGCTGCCAGCTTAACTGGCAGACGTACACACAGACATTTGTAGGAAGACATCCTTTTATGAGGGACAGAGGTGATAAATAGCTGAAAATTCAATGGAGTGCCAAACATTAATCAAGCCTCAGTACGGCGACATCTTTAGCACTTCCACCCCACAGAGCGCTAAATAAATACATGTGTTTCACAGAGAGACACACTAGTAATTTCAGAGCCTTTCAAGCTCGAGGGCCGTTTTAATTAAGCTGTTTTATGAGGAGAGAGACATATAAAGTGGAAAACTAACATGAGGTAAATCTTTAAATAGCATCTGATAGAATCGTGCTCTGTGTGAAAACTTCCTCAACTCCATTCCTAAGGTACAGGAGAACGAAAACAAGAAGAACGACAACAAAAACCACAGATATGGTTTATATTCTGCAAAAATGGTTTTAAGTTGAAATAATTTTCATTTGAATTTGTTCTGTGGAAAAACTGTAGATGGCTAAAAAAGAGCAAGTATAGTTTTCAGGCCAGTGAAGGGGGTTGGGAAAGAAAAAGTGAGACTGTCTTGTCTCTCACTAGATGGCGCTGTGTGCTTTGCTGAAATGATGCGTACCTGAAGCCAAATTCAGACCTCTGAGTTTGCTGAACTAAGATGTCAATTGTAAAATCCCTGCATAAACCTGTTGAATTGTAAATACTGTACCAACCGAAAAAAGCCCCAACATGTAAATCTCCAAAGAAAGGAAAAATATTTATTCCTCTTGTTTTGTTTTGCGAAGCATCTCAATTAAAATAGCGAGTGTATAGACTGGGTCTGACAAGCGTTGTCTTTCATTTGTTTCTAATAGTCCTGAAATTGTTTGTTTACAAACAACTTGCAGAATCCCAAGGTTTATGAGACACAAAGCGTGGGGAAAATGACATACTTCATGGAGTGTTTATAAAACATACTGCTCTTCATACAAATAAGCACACACGGATACACACAGCAAACACCTTACAAACAAATATATCTTAGTCGTTTTTGTGCTTGACAGACATAAAACGTACCGTGAAACAAAAGACTGAAAACTGCCTGTCACAGCTGCAAAACCCTGCCTACTAGATGCAGCTAAGCTAGATGCATGTTGTACAGCTGGCCTTGAATCCAAAGGGTAAACAGACTGTAAGTAAAAGCCAGCTTACTTAAATATAAAATTCTTTTCAGTTCTTAAAAATTCTTAAAAAGTCTTTAAAATGTATAATTATATAGGCCTACTGCTCACAAAAAATAAATCTTAACTCAAACAAAAATATGGATGAACATTTCTGTTAGTGTAAAAATAATAGAGTAAAATACAAATAGCCTATTCAAATCTAATATTTATGGGGAAAAAACGCGACGAACGGTGAAGGGTCCAATAAACATGAATGAAAATTATATTCGTGAGTTCTTACTAAAACGAATGATTTTTTTACTACAGAAAGTGTAGGCTAACAGTAAACCATAGCAACCACAAATTTACTGTTGTCTTAATATATAAACCGTAGTTTAAGGTCCCAGTGAAATAAAAAATGACAATGCCTATTTTTTCATGAAATATTGCAGCGTTTATTGTAAATAATTTATCAATGTGGGTCGTTCTCTTTTTTTGTATTTGTATGCCCTCAAAATCTTTAGTTAAAATCTGAAAATGCACTTCCTTCCTGTAATGACTATCCTCTTAAATGAGGTATGTTAGACGGCTTGGGCGGAGCATCCGTTAACCCCTCCCCCTTCAACTGTCAGTCTGTTGCCAGTTCCATTTCAAAATGCAACAGCTGTTTTTATACATCCAATCAAATCGCAGAGAAAGATGAAAGCCACGCCCACTATTTTACTTCCGGTTCACGGGGACTTTAACCATTTATGTGTAAACTGTGGTAGCCTACAACAAAAAAATCCTTCAAACGAAAAAACATGGTTATGCCTACATTTTTGTATTCATTTTTTCTTATTTTTGTTTATTTAAAGGGAACACTGACTGATATTGAAGTAATCCTATTATTATTATAATATTTACTTATTTCAGTTTAAATCGCATTGTCGGAACTTCATGTGTTCATGTTTTTCTAAATCACTTCTCTCTCTTCCCCTTCCTACCCCATAATTGAACTACCGCTCCCAAAATACTGAAAATACAGGTCTTCTGCGCGAACGGACGTCTATTCATATAGTGCAAAACATCCTATCAGAGAAAATGTCAAAGCTTTGAATGTCAGAATTCATGCTCATTTCTGATACTATAGAAATGTCACGGTTCTCACAAAAAACAGCAATAAAACGGTTTCAGAGTGTTACCGGTGATTTCACTATTATTAACCTGTTTTTCATAGGCCTACCAATAAGCGTTATTTGTATATTAGTAAAAACTTTGTCTTTGAAAACATTCATTGGTAATACACGCTGACTTTACTATTTTTTATCTGATAGGCTACATGTTGACATGCTCTCATCTTTCACAAATGCACAAACAACATTGTAAACAAGAAGGAAACGCCAGTAGCATTTCAAATAAATAAAACAGCAAGCAGGGTCGAGTAAAATAATAGCTGGCTGTAGATTGTTGCGTTGCATTGTGCTGCTGTAGTAGCCACAAGCACGTGGAATTGCATAATAATTGTGGCTCTGAACTGTACAGTTTACAGTTAGTCTCTTAAAACCTTAAATTACAACAACTGTGAGCGTTTCAAAGCATGGTTTTAATTTAGGGAGGAGAGGAACAGAAACTCTGAAAGCCAATATTGAAACCACCATGGCATTTATTGTGCCTTTAATTGTCTTTGGATTCCAATGAAAACATTTGATGAGCCACCTCTGTTTGGGTCAATTATTTCAATTCAAGAGCTGGCATTAAACCCACATTTAAACTGTGAAAAGCCTGCTAAAAAACTGAGAAGTCTTCTCAGGGTCTCATCAATGACGTTGAGGTAAAGAGACTGCAGGATGTTAGACCTTTGGCTATGTCTGTAACACCATTTCTGACAGCTGAGCCAGGTTTGTGACAATGTTGATATGTGACCACCTACATATACAGTACATGCAAAAGAATGAAGTCAGCCTTGGAATCCATTTACTAAGGAGGGGGGGAATAATTTCAAGTATTTGTGGGTTTCACTGAGACTAAATTAGTATGAAAGCTTATGTGAAAAATTTGACCAGTTGCTTCTTGCTCATACATGGAGCTGCTGTTTAATTTGTATAATGCTGCACATCTGTCATGGAGGGCTTGAGTCTCTGCAAATCTTTTGTATTAACGCCTAATTCAAAACACATGAAGCCCTGACACAGTGTATGAAAAATCAGGATAGAAGACAAATACCATTGGAATATCTTATTATTGTATAAACTGTAAAGCTTGTGTATGTATGTATATAGATATTATGGTTTAATAAATTATTTGCAGAATCAATGCGGAGTAATTTCAAGCCATAAAATGAGTCTTTAACACAAACAGATATAATGTAAACCAATTTAAAGACATTGTGGTAGCAGATGAATGCAATAGATTTGGATAAAAGCATCTGCCAAATGCATAAATATAAAGGTAATAACTTTATTTAATGCAAATAGTCTTGGCAAGATAGCAGAACTGTCACCAAACACATCGCATAGCTCCACTGAATGGATAACTGAATAAATAACATGAAAATAACCAAGCCGATTCAAACATCAATGTAGCAGTGCACAAAGACTACCTAACTAACATGTCAGGATTTTATTGTATCAATGTCACGGCAAATAAAATCTAACAATTACAATAACTTTCACCGTATTTTAAAATGACTCCAAACAACCGTAAAAAATTCCCAATTCAAAGAAAATGAAATGAACCAGGAAATGTATTTTCATCGTTTTCTAGTTCCCAAAACAAAATTAATTCTGTCTTGGCCACAAACACAATATCAGTTTGTTTCTCGCAGTTCCCAAAAACCCATCTGGTCCAAGTTAAGTTTATTATAAAAACCTCATTCAGATATAGCGAGCGTAGATGCAAACTTGGCACGGTCGACCCCTAAACACCCCCACTGCCCACTCCTGGGTCTAGACATTATATTGGAAAATATGTTCTGCACAGCACAAATACAAAAGGAATGCGCCAATTCTTTCTTTAGGAGAGAACCTTTACCTGTTATTGGGGAATCGCTGAACTATACCGTGGTTGCGTCACCTATAATGAAAAACAAATGCTGGCATAGGATATAACTCCAGTGTTTCATTAATGACTAACTAGGCCAATATGTCTCATTGTGCTGAGGAAAATGATTCCCAGAATGCCATGTGTCAATCTAGCCAAGACCAGGCACAAGATATACCAAACAAGACATTATATTGATCTGTGCTCTGCAGCGGTGCAAGAAAGTATGTGACGGGGACAGTATGAAAGTGAAGGTGTTTGGGGGGTTTGATGGGGGAAGGGGGGCAAGTGGATCAGAGAGAACTGAGGTAGTGCTGAACTGCAGTCGTACCCACCAGCAGAAATTGAGTGAACTCTGTTCAGCTGTTCTTCCTTTTTGTGACAAAATAAAGCGGTGTGGTCAAAGAAATCCTTCACATCCTAGAAATCAGTTAAGCCTGGCATTAGAAATGTAATTATTACAAAAACAACGCATTGTTACATCTTCATTATGGCACTGAAACAGCCGAACAAAATGTCATTTAGACACATTGATGATTTTTATGTGTAAACTGAATATACACAGTTGTGCCAAAGCCTAAAACACCACTTAAAATCTTGAAATTATTATTTTTTTACCTTTAAGATCACATTTTGTTTTAGGATTTAGACAAATAAAAAAAACGCGATCTGATAGAAAACATATTTAAGATTTGCAATGCAAACACAAAGCATATCTGGAATTTTTCCAACTGCATTAGGCTACATGTAGTTTGTAATAAAACAAATTGCATTAAATTACAATAAACAATACCCCAGTCTCAAGACATTTGGCCTCTACTGTACAACTAAACTTTCAATTCAGACATAACATCAAACAGCAAAAAATTTCTTGGAATGAAGATGACATCAACTGTGATGAAATATGAGGTCGAATGTTTTGGGTAAGAATTCCTCATGGACCACGGCAGCTTTAACACGTTTTTCTCATTTCTGGATGCGGCAAATTTACAGTAAGCCGTCATTTTGCAGACGTTTTTATACAGCATTACAACAGCGTTCCACTGCGGAGCCGCTCCAGACCCATCTTTATATTATCAGTGTTTATGAACCTGTCAACACCTTCTCTCTTTACATCACTTTAGAGTCGCATGGCAGCAGCTTAACGACACAAATTTATGACCTCAAATTCACCTGACTGAAGTTGAAAGGGGAAAATAGAAAAAAGCCTCGTCATTTATTAATTAAAACGTTAAGTCTGCAAACCTTTAAAAAAATAACCTTTCATAATATGACTTGCAATGACAGGGTTTATTAAAGGGCAAAAAAAAAGACTGTTTAATGTAACAGCAAGAGACCTTTAATGCTTTTAATGACATTAAGAGGGTTATAAACGGGAGTCTCCTGTTCGGTTTAACACAGAGCAGCATTTCATTTCTCCACCTTCTGTAGTGCATCACAATAAAGTGACTTTGACATGGTCATAATCTTAGTCAGAAGTTATTTGCCATTTATGTTGAGGTGATTACAGCGGTTGAAAAACAGGTGTATGGGACAAATACTGTTCTTCTGTCTACACTGGGGACGGGCACTGCATGCGTTGTAGCATGTCAAAAGCAAATTGCTTTGGATTCAATGAACTGTCTACACTGTAACGTGTCTGTTGCACTGCGTAGTGATGCGCCTATTGGTACTATTCGACTATTCAGACAGTTTGGCTGAATTCAAAATAATCTGATAAAATAGTCCAATAACATTGCAGTTTCGTTGCTTACTGTTAGAGTGACTATAGTACAATAATTTCACCACAATACTATAAATGTTGCAGAGTAACACAACAACTTGGCACATTAAAGAAACTGTTCACCCAAAAATGAAATTTCTGTCTTCATTTACTCACCCTCAAATCTGTATAAATTTCTTCGTTCTGATGAACAGTGAGAAAGATATTTGGAAGAATGCGTGTAACCAAACAGTTCTTGGTCACCATTGACTACCATAGTAGGAAAATTTACTTTGCTCTGAAGATATTTTGAAGAATGTAGGAAAGCAACCAGTTCTGGGGCACTTTTGACTACCATTGTATTTTTTCCTACTATGGTAGTTAATAAATGAATTTCAGATACGTGCTTCATCGCCTTGGTTAGAGCGACTCATACCTTTGCGGCATGTCAAAGGTGGCATCTAGGTGGGTGAAACAGATCAGCACACACATGCTATTGATGAAATTACCAAGAAACCTTTAAATGGCATAGAAACATCGCAACTAAATAACACAGTAATTTGAATATGATTATTTGCATACATGCACATATTATCTGATCTTATTCCCTATAGACTATAACAGGTTGATGAAAGTCTTTCGCTCTTGGCTTAGGCACTTTGTGATGTGCATTCGAAATGAGCTGTTCTGACAGGTCTCACCTACAAAAGGCAAATTATTACCTCAATTAGGGGAATTTAACACAAATATGAAATAAAAATATGTACACATGCGTTCTACTGGAATAAAACAACACAGCAAGCAACCTGTTGGTATTATTTTGGTTAAAGGGATAGTTCACCCAAAAATGAAAATTCATCCTCACCCTCAAATTGTTCCAAATCTGTATAAATGTCTTTGTTCTGCTAAACACAAGGGAAGATATTTGGAAGAATGTTAGCATTTTTCAGTTCTGGGACATCATTGACAACCATAGTAGGAAAAATGTAAAAGGTAGTCAAAGGTGCCCCAGAACTGCTTGCCTAAATTCTTCAAAATATCTCATTTTGTGTTCAACAGAACAAAAAATATACAATATTTTTTTCTACTATTGTAGTTAATGATGTCCCAAAACTGAAAATTGCTAACATTCTCCCAAATATCTTTCTCTGTGTTCAACAGAACAAAGACATTTATACAGATTTGGAACAACTTGAGGGTGAGTAAATGAAGACAGAATTTTATTTTTTGGGTGAACTATCCCTTTAAATAATCCTGATTAAGAGTCTGTAGTATTATACCTGATTAAAATATGCTACTAAATGTGGACTAAAAACTAAATCCTGTCTCAAAACAAAAATAAAGCAAGTCATTAGAGGCCATGCTGTACTATAATTTCACCACAATGCATGATGGCGCTATGTGCCTAAACTCATTTACTATGGTAAATTCACTGTAATGCATGCCCTCAAGTGACTCATAGCTTTCAGATAGCAGTGACAACATCAATACAATAAAAGTTGCCGAGCAACACAAAAACGTTTAATACAAGATTTTAAGTGATGTGCTTTTATTTGTATTACAGCTTTGAGTACAGCCCTACAAAGTGAAAACATAATTACCGTTCTTTTGTCGAAGAACTAGAAGGCGACCATCAAAAGTTCATCCAGAGCGCACAGCACAGACTCACGAAAAGAGATCAACCTAATGGAGACAAACAAACTTACAGTCTACATAGTGTGGACACTTCACTCTACCAGCCTGGCATTACATTATTGTATGATGAGAGGGTATCACTAACTGATTACTGCTTCCCTTCGGCAAACAAAAAAAGGTAGCTCCTATTTTCATTGTGAACACTTGACACTTGAGTGATTTGTTCAGCTGTAATTATCAGCCTAAAATTATGATGTACAAAACATCTAAACACACAGTCCGGCTTCAATTCTAGGCCCAGAGATTAAGTGAATGACAAAACAATTTGACATAACATGCTATTCAATGATCCCGATCTTGATTGAAGTGCTTTCAATTTAACTGTCAAATGTCATTACCTTACTGAAAATTGGGCCAGTTCAAATAAGGCCTCCAGGATGGTTAGCATTCAGTACACAAAGTGATTACAAAAGAAACAAGTAATGTGACTTTACAGAAGGAAATGAACTGTGCTTCCACATCATGACAGGATATATAGGTAAACGAATACCAATCAAAAGTTTATATATACAGTACATGATGACATGACTGAATCAGTTTCTCGTGATCTTATAGTTAATAGACTTGAATTGAATTTGACTTTCCATAGTAATTTGTATTGCTACAATGGAAAGTAATTAGGGGCTTATTTTGAAGAGAACTACTCCTTTAACCCTTTCATCTTTTCTCAAACTAAGAATCTAGGATCTACTGTATTGGCCGCCAATATTTATCGGATGATTTAGGAACAATTTAAAACCATCAGCTGTCGTCTACAGCATGAAAGAGGCTGATATAACTAGTGACACTGCTATATAAGTTTTGCTCATTTAGTGTTTTTTATTCATTTTATAATGTATTTCTGAGTGACATGGCTTCTGGAATGAGAAAAAAATGTAGGGCGGGACTTAATTTTATTTTTGGGAAACCGATTGGCTAGTTGAAAGCCTAGACATTGGGCAGTCAATTTGGTGTGGAGGGGCACGTTAGGTTCATGTTTTTGATTGAAGGTTATGAGGGCACAGAAATAAAAACAATGATGCACATTATTTAATAAAATATTATAAGATAAATCACTTATAATAAACACTGCAATATTTCATTTTTTTTATTTCATAATGACTTTAATGAAAAAAGTTCAAACTAATGAGCTAAGACAAGTATGTGAGGTTTTCTTATTGCGATTTTGCTGCATCCACTCAAAGAAATAAAGTTTTGATATATTTATGCTAGGAAATTTGCTAAATATCTTCATGAAACATGATCTTTCCTTAATATCCTATCATTTTGGCATAAAAGAAAAAAACTATGATTTTGACCCATGCGATGTATTTTTGGCTATTGCTACAAATAGCTGTGCTACTTATGACTGGTTTTGTGATCCATGGTTACTTATCGGTATCGGTCAACATTATTTGTTAAAACTGGTGTCACCTGGAAAAAAATCCCTTTGGTGCATCCCTAATAAATACATATGAGCTTAAACTACAAAAACTAAATTTGAAATACATTTTTATGCATAAGTTAGAAGTTAATGCCAACAAATGCTCATTGTACTTGTTTTCAAAGTAAAAAAATAATATTATTTGGATATAATTTTGGTTGAGAGAATGCCCAGAGTGTGCCAAGCAGTCATAGTCAGCTTTGGGAGGCAACTTTGAAAAAGCTAAAACAGAACAATTTAGATTTAGTCACTGCATAATTCCAGTACTTCTGGTTTTGATGACTTTATTATTATCATTACAAAAATTGGAAAACAGCAGTACTAAAAAGATGAAATGCATCTGAATGTTTAACCGAGAGAGATGGGGAAGCATTCATAAGCATACACGACTATTTTAGGATTATTTGATTACTTCCTAAATGTCTGTTCTCTTTACCGGACAAATGTGCAGTACTGTTTGACAAATCATCAGGTAAAGCGGTTAAAAATTATACCAATAAAGGGAACAGCTCTTCTGCAAATGACTAAAAGTTTCAATCATAATGGAGAGCATGACATTTGCCAAGCCATCATCAAAAAACATAAACATGCAAACAAACGCACACATCCACATGTCTACCTCATCAAATAAGCAATTTCAGCATTCATAGGAAACCCTGGGGACCATGCAATCTAGTCTTTATTTAAACGCAGTTCAAAGTTGCCTCAACTCCATTATGAATTTCACAAATGGATACAGCAATTACTCGAGGTCACTGCTAATGAGCAGTCCCAAAGCATGCATCTCTAATTTATTTCAATTTCCAGGGAGCAATGATTACATTTTCGTGGCCACTCTAATTAATTTTGTTACTGATGAAATTCAAAGGAATAGAGGATTTGCGCGTTTCCAGCATGCCAAATCAGGCACATTGTGGAGTCAAGAGTAATTGTTTTATTAACTAAGCTGACGGTTGGAGAACGGCAGCCCCTGTTGTTTCAGAGTGGGTGGAGAGCTACAAAGGCGATCTGCTGGGCCCGAGCATTTATGATTAAAACCAAAAAGCAAACCGAAATGATACAGCTTTTCAAAAAGACACCAGAAACCGTTTAAAGGAAAGGATGGTCTTGTAATCTTCATACGGTATCACTTTCACTTTAGATCAGGGCTTGATGGCGATCAGTGTCACTGAAACTGATATTGAGAGCATCTTTCTATCAACATACATAGAAATCAGGATGTCGTATGCTTCACGCCAGACATGAGTCTTATGATGGTTGAGTAACAGTTCCTTGACTACTAGAGAACAATTACACAGACACGCAAACACAAAAACCCCTTGAGATGTCGTAGCCACGTAAAACAATCTCAAGCAATAAACGTGACGCAGAACATCCTCCAACCATCAACTATCATGGCACAAGACCAGAAGGTAATGTATAGTACGCAAAAAACGTTTACATTCCTTATATTTTACCAAATGTGATAAACTGCGTAAAAATGTGACACATTCAGGTGGAACTTTATAAAAACATGATGTGCCATTGTAAAAATCTCTCAATATATATGCATTTGCTCTAAAAATGACTTAAACGTTTTAAGCAGTTGAAAGTGATATTAAATCAACATATTTTGAAGAATGTTGGTACTGAACTATGGCGGTACACATTGACTTCTATTGTATGGACACAAAACCAATGCAAATGAATGGATACCACTGTTGATCGGTTACCAACATTTTTCAAAATATCTTCTTTTGTGTTCTGCAGAAGAAAGAAAGCCATACAGTTTAAAATGAAATTAAATGATGACAGGATTTTTATTTTTGGGTGAACTATCACTTTAATATACTACCCAGTGCTGTTACAGTAAAAAACAACACAATGTCATAAAAACAATAAATGTCCGATATTCTGTAGTCTTGTGATATTTGTGTTTTAAATTTAGTATTCTTTATCATAAACATCAGAAAAGGTTTATATCCTTACAAACGCTTTACAAGCCCCTGTATCACCCAGCGGATGCCAAGCACGTTTAAACTGTGTTTTCTAAAACAGAAAGGTGCTGGTAAACACTGTCCTTAACAGAAACACTATTTACAGACTTATTATTTCAGCGGTTTAGCGTAGTAGCTTTTATCCGTGACAGGTGAAGAGAGAGCACCTTCAATAAGCTCTGGGCCTGTCATTGTCGCTGACAGCCGCGGATGCGACGGGACACGGGCTGGTTTAGCTTTCCCTGAGTGCATACCTCAGACCAGCCTGAAGCCACATGGGCATAGACTGCCATTTTCACAGCATGGGCTCTTTACAAAGTTTTAACCCCCAAGAGACTGCAGAGTTTCACACTTGAAGAGTTTTTCCATCAAAAATGGAGAGGGGGGGACGAGAGAGAGAGAGAGAAATGTTTGAATCAGCAGGGAAGTCTACATGTGCTGAATGAATGATTCAGAACCGTTGGCAGGATGCCGCTCAAACAGGGCTGAGTGAATAAAGGAGAAGTGATTCAGTGCCTGATGGATGTCACCATATCACTTGATTTATTCCAGCTCAGGAGGAGGTAGAAAATGCATCATGCTGTTTGTATCCATCTCATGAAACAGAGATAACCTGTGAATCATCTCAATCAGATGAAAACCCACCTCAGTTGTAAAACATTTTGTGTTCGCCAAAAACATTGGATTCCAAGAAATCCACACAAACCGATTCAGACAGTTTTAGCTCTACTTATTCACCTTTTATAATGTAACATTTTTCACATGTAGTTTTTCGCATGTGAGCTCATGCCACTGTGTGGTGGCTTTAAAATTCATGTTTCTTTATTGGCCACATCCTATAATTCAGAAAGCATGAAGGTTCTGAGCATGGCCACCACAACAAACAAGCATATAACATTCATGTTTATACAGATCTTTATTGAACCAACTAAGTGAACACAATGTCGCAATAAAAAAACTACCAAAAAATAAAGAAATCCAAAGCACAATGCTTACCAATATACTCTATAAACCATTTCCATAAGCTTGATTAATTCACACAATCCTCTTATTTTTACTCAAAGGCACGCAAATAAAAATGACGGCCAGAGGCAGCGCTCAAGCCATGATTCTCTAATAGTTATCCGTTAATAGCCGAGATGCAGCAATTTATCCATCCTCAAAGTCGCACAAAGCAGGAGAGCTGAATGGCACAGGCAATTACAGTGCATGTGTACCTCTCCCGGCATATGGCAGCCCTAATAATGTGTGCTGCATGACCACATGCACTCCGCCAGAAACGCGGCCCGGGTGGTTGCCACGGCAACGTACAATCTTTTTGGACTTACGCTTGCGTATCATTGGCCGTCATTATGTATCATTAAAAACATACATATTAATGCAAAAAGGGGTTGAGCCGCGCTGCCTGAATGGAGCAGCACCTGAGCGGAGCGCTGCGTGTTAAGATGTCTGACCCTTTATCCTAATGCAGGATTAAAAGCGCAAGATCCACATCCATTTCAAAGGGAAACACTTTGTTTAGAAATCATCTGAACTGTAAACTGCAATTTACAAACGCCGTGAATTATTAATGAAAAAAAACACAAATTCACACTGTGTGTCGGTGACTTTTATTGAAACAGCAAATTAGTTGTGACAAAATCAGCAGTGTTAAAAGCCATTAGAAGTGTTAGCGAAGACATTTTCATTTGTTACTTAACTATAACCTGATTAAGGTTCAAAGCTAACACATAATAAATGTGCAACACCTGCCAATAGCGCAGTGTCCTGATTGGACGACATTATTATGTTTGTTTGTGCATGGAGGAATTTAGACACAACATCCTCTGGGGACATGTAATGCACTCCATTGTTTTGCTCACTGACATACTCGAAAGGAAAGTAAACTGAGGTGATATACAAAATCATCAAAATCAGCCACTGCATCCCAGCAGATATATTTTGGAATGTTATGATTTTTGAAGGTTTAACATCAGTGACACTTAATATGAATGACAACAATTCCATACCATTAATCTGGTTCATTTTAAATATACACAGAATATAGTAATTTAACTGATGTATCCTATAACATAACACAGTATAAGACCAAACCAATCCTTTCAATCTAATGACATTAAAATAACAATGACTTTTGTCAATATGCCACGCTGAATAATTGTTCCATCAAAAACAGCCAATCTTAAATCACATAAAACTGATCTTCATAGAAAAAAAGCAAATGAGATACATCACTGAAATTATTTATTGTCTACCATTTAAACCTAATATGCAAAAGAAAGACAAATGTTGCTTATTAGGCATAGGCCTGAATTAAGCATAACAATAATCCTCAGGTTCCTGTAATGAGAAAATCATCTTACATCAGGTAAGTAGGTATTGATATTGGGCTACAATTTATCGTGATACCACTAAATCCTATTGTAATCGAGCTGGCTGCGATATGCAATGTGTCGATATTTTCTTAATGCGTAGCTTGTCCGTGAAGCACATCTCTGGGATCAGTAGGAAATGCTGCTCGATCTAAAAGCAGTGCGAGTTTGAGTCGCTTATAATGTGCATTTGAAAAAGCAACACCCGTCAAACATGATCATTATAAATATACTTTATTATCATAAAAATACCTGATGAGGCTTGAGGACAGTGATAAAAAGATGTCCATAGGCATTTCCTAGATTCTAGAACGTGTTATGGTCTTCTTCTGCAGTGCGTATTTGGAGTATCCCTGGCTTTCGGATGCAGCAGCATTTTCCCGTACTTCACTCAAAAGCTGTGCATAAATCACGTGATATTTATCGTCGGTTTATCGCGACAGTCCTGTAAAAAAAGATGGACAGCGTGACGCCGCTTCTTTCCATTGTAATGAATTGAGCGTAAGTCCGATGATGGGTGCTGACATATTACGCAAAAACGTCAGTTTGGAGCCTGGGCATGCGCAGGAGGAATCGTCAGTGGAAACAGTCTGTGCAGTAGTGAACACTAAGTGGAGCGCGGTATCAAGGTCCTGCCCATATTCCCTGATGACTCAATTATAAACGAAAAAATCATGTTACCACACCCCTTTTTGTAAAATATTATAACATTTTACTAAAACCAAACTTATTCAAAAAATGAACACTTGGACCTACATCAACGTGAGAAAAACCGACTAAAATAAATGAAAACATCTTTGGAAAAAATATTTGAAGTTTAGGCTAATAGGATTTTATAGTTTGGTTCCTGTCCCATTTGTTTACATGGTGAGGGCGGGGTTTATGACCTGTACTGCAGCCAGCCACCAGGGGACGATCATAGAGTCCGCAGCTTCACTTTTCAGGAGGTGTGAGGCACCCCTGGGTTTGAGACTCAGGGGATGAGTGTTGACATACCTTCAAGAAAATGGGCTTGATATCTACAGGATCAGCCCCCTTTATCATTCCCGTAAATATAAACAGTTAAACACACTGTTACTCAAACCTAAGAACACCTGGGCAAGATACACTAGGCCCTATGCTCTCAAATAACATCATTTTAGTCCAAACATCCTTATAATATGCCAGTAGATGGGTTGACACTGGAAATGGAGAGCAAATCATCTATAATTATGGTTCAGATAGGTAGTACTGTATATTTCTTTGAATGCACGAGATATTTGTAAAACAATCAAGCACATATCTACAGGTCTGACCGACGTCTTTGGTCTTTCTACTCCTATTCCATAAAAGCACTACAGCCATATAATGAGTAGTAAAGAGTGAGAGAGCTGACACAATAAATACTTCTAAAAAGTGTAATTTATTCATTATTATCTTTTGACAGGTCCTAAAAATATACTATTCACCCTAAAAACACTGCCAGCTGACTTACTGTTAATGTTGATGAATGGTGGTTAACAGCATAATGTTTTAAATTTATGTAAGGCAACATAATAGAGCAGGGCTGTATATTAACTTTTTTTTTACACATTTTTGTAGCACAAGTATAAAACGTCTGTTATCATCTTTGAAAAAAACACAAGTGCAGGTCATCACATAAATAGACATTTAATGTTACATACAGATAGATCAATTAGGGCTATATCATTTTTAGTTTTTCCCAAATTCATTTTTTCCATTTCCGTATACAGTTCATAAATTTACTACAAATTTACTTTAGTATATATTACTAAAAAAAAAAATTCATCTGGTTGAAATTACCCGGACATTTATTGTGGCGGGCTGTCGCGAAGACGCTTGAGTTGCATTGTGTGTTTGACGGTAGCTTCCCTCAAACAGTGAAACGCTGGTAGAATAAACTTAGAACAGCTCTGTGGATGAAGTTCACGTGCTCATGTCCTTGTATAGTGAGATACAGACAAATCCATCAGTATCACGATTGTAATATGTTAAACTGCGCAAGTCATTCACACGTATACACACACACAAAACAAGCAGATGACATATTTAAATAGTAGAATTCCGCTTTCGCGATATCTTACCCCACATCGGGCAGATCACAAGGCTCTAGATAAATCAACTCAATGCAGCCTGAAAACAAGTTTTAATCTTAAATACTAAATAAAAACGAAAATAAATTGTGGTGTGCCATCATTTAACCTCACACACGAACAAGCACAACAACAATAGCACTTCACACAAACACGCAAGCTCTGTCTCATGCACTTGCCAAACTGTACCACACGTGTATAATTCGCACATAATTTTGCAAACAGGTAGTTTGTCTATCACTTCTGTTTATGCCTGATTACCAATCCAGCGCTGAGCGCTACCGTTCACCCAGTATAGAGAATGTGAAGCTGACGTCACAACCTATGTTGCAGTGGCGCCGCCATCTTGGGAGGATCATACTCCGCTGCTATTATTGTTTTGATATGTACCGTTACTTGTTTCGTTTGATATATGAAGAAATCGAAAGTAATGCAATTGCAGTTTTTAACACAGCAAGACCAACCTACCATCGTTATATTTCCTAATCAAACAAGAAAAACAAAACACTGCATTGAACACACTAGCGGCCATCCTCCCAAGATGGCGCAACATTCAATGCGGCGTGACGTTGATTAACAAGCTCTATATTAGCAAGCTAACTATCTCTATCACACCGGCTACTATAGTGATAGTGATAAACTAATCTCAAGTTTCTCCAGAGTATCGTGGGAATGTTTTAAATGTGCTTCACGATCAAACACTGACGGCACATTGTCTATGGAAAGCAAAGCTGATTTTAAGCGCTTACCTGTGCTGCCATGCTCAGCTAGCGCACAGCTAGCCACAGGAAGCCTCTCGAGCTTGATCACGTGCAGAGCACTGCAGGCTTTTGCCAAAGACAAAAGGCTTGTTCGGATGCGGCGCCGCACGATCCGACAGGTGGATGACATCAAAGTACCGCGAGAGCGATTCGAAAAACCATAAAAAGTTTGCTTTCGAATCGCTCTCGCGGTACTTTGATGTCATCCGCCTGTCGGATTTTGCGGCACCACATCAAGTCGAACAAGCCTAATCTCACACCATGTCTACACCGGACGTGACCGACGCGACACGACAAAAGACATTAGAAACGCATTAGAACTCATTAGAATTTTACATTTTATCCACACTGGATGCAGCGTCCGGTATAGACACAGTGTCACACATAAATTTCCCATATAGCGTATATAAATGTAAATATTCAGGAGGAAATCGGTCTTTTTTTAATGTTAAAAGAAGGAAATACACAATGTTGAATTAATATCGTCTTCAGAATTATCGTCCACTGAATTAAAAATTACAATGCCTATTTTTTTATGAAATATTGCATCGTTTATTGTAAACAGTTTATCAATGTAGGTAATTCTCTTTTTAAAATTTGTGTGCCCTCATAATCTTTAGTTAAAATCTGAAAATGCACTTCCTTCCTGTAATGACTATCCATCTTAAATGAGGTATTTTAGACGGCTTGGACGGAGTATCCGTTAACTCCTCCCCTTCAACTGTCAGTCAGCTGCCAGTTCCATTTCAAAATGCAACGGCTGTTTTATACATCCAATCAAATTGCAGAGAAAGACGAAAGCCCCACTTTTATTTGTTCCCCAAAACAAGCTGTTGCCTATATTTGACCATCCTGTTTATTGCCAATAAAGGGGTGTGATTCAACAATTAAAAAAACTAGCGGCTAAAACATCCGCACGTGCATCGCTGGTATAAAATATGTTAAGACTGTCCTCTAACTTAATATATGGCTTGTTTTATTATTTGATTAAAAAAAATAACTCAAAGATTTTGAACATGTGTTTTAACACAATATCACAAGTAGGCCTAACAAAGTAACAAATAAGGGTTGAGTAAACATGGGGTTATTCTCATCTATCCTCTTTGGATTCAACTATTTGGTATTACTTGCATAAGCAAAGTAAGTTATTTTTGCATAAAAGCAATTTTAAAAGGAGAAGAAAGTCAGTAGATGGCCTTCAGAAAAATGCATTTTGTGCTCAAAATTCATGGAGACCACAGTATTTTTCACAGCAGGCTTTCTCCATCACTGAGATGGGCCTCACAGGGGATATTCTCTTCCTCCAGATATCCTTGGCACCTGCTCTCTGCTTTATTTAGAAACATATCTCAAGTCATTTTATGTAGTGATGCATTCTGTTAACATTTCAACTTCTTTAAATTAAAAGATGAGTTATATCTTGTTTTTGTTCTTATTGAGAGTTTTGTGGTTTCCCCTCTAAACAATGAAAACTGCAAAAAATATATGAAAGCTAATAATAGAACATGAAGTGCACTAATATATTGGCATAGACAGAATAATGATGAAAACATGTCTGTGCATCAACTCCCCAGTAGTTGGATTTGTTGCCGGACCAAAAGACCTTTGACATGTCTTGCCCAGGGTCAAATTCTGCCTCTCCTGGGACAAACACATGAAGGAAAAGACTAAAAGCGTAGACAGACATCTTGGATCCAAAATACCCCTATTTTCAGTTGTCTAAACCGTGAGTTATAAAAATAGAACTACTTATAAACAAATGATTGAACCACTTTGTCGCTCTTTACCATTGGAGTGTCTCTAATAATGGTCAGCGGCTGGGGACTGCAGAGGTCTCTGAGGTTAAATACCTTCTGTTTAAAGTAACAGAGGCACGGAGATGTGGTTTACAAAGTTGTGTCTATTTGAGATGTTGACAGTTTAATTATAGTCTTTTAAGTGCTGATGAGGATGATTGACATCATTTAATTTCTCCCTGATCTTTTTCGCCCCTTTTATGTTTCTGTTTCTTATCTTGCCCTTTTATGTAAAATTGCTACATAGTGAGACTGGTTAAATTGTCAGAGGTTGTATTTGCTTTATTTGGATGACGATAATATTATGATGACTATTACAAAAATGCACTAAATATATTTCGATTGTATATGTGGTGTGTTGCTGGCCAGCTTACATGTTGGTAATTTAAACTTTTAGGCACATCCAAATGCACAGAGATATTTTACCTTGTAGAAGTGTTTATCAACTTTCAGAAGTTCTGATATCTGAGTAGTATGACATATTTTATTCGGTTTCTCTTTATAATGTCTCTTTTATGTTCATTTTGGAAAGATGTCAAACTAAATTAGAAGGCAATCAGGTATACATGGTGAGGTAAATAGAATTCCCCTGATAAAAACAGATTGAGCGTTATGGGCCTTGACAGACTCTTTGCTTACACTAAGGTAAATCTGTTTGAACAACATTTCACCAACTAACTCAGCAAGCCTGGTTCCATTCATTGCGCAAAACAATAAACAGCTCTGACAGTAGTCTAGTGACAGAATATGAACAAATCCAGCAAGCAGTTATTCTTTCCAGCGAGATCATTTTTTAAAAACCCGGAGCTGAGTAAAGCCTGACTGAACTGTTTACAAACCTACGGGATGGAGTGATGAGGGGGGATGGGGAATCACAAGTGATGCTGTTCACTATACATTTCATTGCCCACTTCCCCGACATTTACGCTTGTATACATGTAGCCATACAGTTCGGTCACCTGAACCCACCCATTTCTTTTTCCAAAGCTCCTGAATGAATCTGTTTAACATCTTTCAGTTCAAATGAGGGACTACACTAAACATGCTTTGGGGCATACGGGATGGGCTAAAATTGCCCCTCCAGAGGGACGGGCGGATGCGCTGGGGCAGTTTGAGAAGGTCCAGGCAAGCAGGCTTTAGCCATTTCAAAAAACAAGAGCCCACACTCAGGCCTGCAACCTGAGAGGATGAAGGGGACCCCTTCACCTAAATGAATCCAGATGCTGCCCGCAAACACGGAGGCCGGGTTTTCAAGTGCGGAGAGCAAAAGGCTCAGGGCTGCATGCTTGGACCGTGGATTCCTGCTTTTTCTCAGAGCTGCTGATCATAGGGGCTGTTCGTCAGCTTTGTGGGAGGGAAATTATCAGCCTCGTTCGTCTTTGAACAAAACAAGAACGCCAGCAAATCTTTTCCTTTTCCTTCTCCTGCGGATATACCACCTGGCCACAAATCTAGAAACAGAGGCCATGCTTGAAATTTGAAAACATGCTGGATTGCATCAGGGAATTTTAATACTAGAATATTTATATTTATGTATGCGCCAATTGAAATTTATATGAAATTAAGGATAAAAGGTGCAATATCATTAAGTTAGAAAATTGAATTCAGCTAAATGTTTTATTGTCCCTCCTAAATTATAATGAAGTACTTAAAGGTTAATTTATTGGAGTATCTATTAACAGAAATGCAATATAATATTCATAACTATGTCTTCAGATGGGTATAAAGACCTTACATAATGAAGCGGTACGTTTTTATTACCTAAGAATGAGTTATTACTATACACAGCAAAATCGCCAGTGTTAAAAAGGGTTAAATGAACACTCAAAGTGTATATATAATCCACACTATAGAAGTGTGGATTATATATACCCTGTTAGAGTTAATTTGACCCTTTTCAACACTGGAGATTTTGCTGTGTATCTACACACTGCGGGTCCCCTTACGTGGAATTGGCCATGTTGTTTCTACAGTAGCCCTAAACGGACAAACTGCTCTACAGAGAGCGTTTCGTAAAAACGTTGTTATCTCCTTCGACAAAGAAGTGAAAATGTGACGACATCTTTGTTCTGTGTCAGCCACCATAGTGCTTTGAATGTGAGGGGTGGAGTGAGCCATTGGTTGCAATTTGCAACCTCCCCGCTAGATGCTGCTCAATTTCATACACTGGCCCTTTAAAATGAAAATGTATGAAGTGTATGATTCTGTACTTAAGGATGATACCAAAGTATATACAGTATATATATATATATATATATATGAAGAGTTTGGTTCCAAAACGAGAAACATTTTCAAAAATCATGTTTTTTATTATGTTATTATGTTTTTATTGTGTACAACATGTAAGGATTCTCATTGTTTTATTCACTAAGGAGTCAATGGCGTGAAAAAGGTTAAATATTTTAGCGCTTTGGGGCAGATAAAAATCACAGATATGAATAGATGCGCATCAGTGAATAGCATTTTGCATTTTGGATGAAGAACAAAGAGACTGCATGCTCCAGTTCTCATGGCTACAGAGTGGGCCACGCAAAATACAAAACAAAAATCACCAAGGATGCCTCATGTTACATGTCACTCAATCCATTTCAAGCAAAAACGAACAATCCTGCTCACTGTTCTGCCAGGAGTGATGGGAGCCTGTAACATGAGAAGACAAAAGTGTTTTCAGACTATAGAGATGAGCAATTCAAAATCAAACGAAAGCTAAGAATATTTCCTCCTTTCTCTTCTGGTGTACTGACGTAAAACAGGAATACATCATGGACATCCTCATGGAAGTATGTTCTGATAAAATAATCTTCTGCAATACAATCTTACATTTCAGACACACACATTTTGCTCCCCTAACAAATCCCCTTCCAAACAAAGCCAAAAGAACAGGAACATATCAGATTAGAGGAACTATTACATCATCCAGTATACTTATATAGACTTATACATAGACTTAATAATACACTGTTGTATGTTGTATGCAGACGTATTCAAAAAGTGAGACTCCAAAGAGTGAGATTCAACACTCTCGGCTTCCCTCAATCAGAGGATATGTAACCCTACACAATAATTCAATGATTCAAGCCTCAGTCTCTCCTGCCACGTTCAACAGTGTTCTGTAGCAGGGAGCCCCTGAGTAACATGTCACTTTTAATTCTGAAGAGCTGCGTGATGGCCACCAGACACCCCATCATGAAACACACACCAGCTCTTTGTTTGCTTATGTGTTTCTTTCATTTCCCAATCCCAAACACAGCAGTATGAAATAAACTGCACATTTTCCATTTCATTGCAGTAGGCGTTGCCTGCTTTGGCTCATTTTAAGGAAATTTGCCACTCAGAGGACAAACGGTTAAATTGAAGATGACTAAACGATGACTACATTTCCCAACACTAAATGAAAAAGCTTGTCAATCCCGAGTTTGCTTTCGAAACGAGGTTACGTTTTCGGCTTTCCCATCCCGCATTCACGAGAAAAGCGAAGTGAATGGGTTATTAATTTTCCGTGTATGAAAAATTAGCAGTGAAAAGACTCAGTTATTTGTTTCCTGAAAATGTAAAACTGTCTTTTTATGGTGTATTCCCATCACGATTCATACTGTATCATCAGATGTGATTGATAGCATGTTAACCACCTGTGTGTGTGAGAGATAGGAAGGGGCCACATGCAGGATTTGCTGGATGTGTGTCCCGCCTGAGGGAGAGATTTGGAACATTGTTGTTGTCTTGTGAGCAGACAGCCACTCACACATGATAAATTGTTTCCGCGTTGAGCTTGTACCATAAGCTTGTACTATTGTATGTCTCCGCCAGGCCTCCCAGGCTCTCCGTGCATTTTTTTTAGATCACCACAATACACTGTTGCATTTTACTTCATTTGTCCGGGAGTCCATGGGTCTAGGCACAAGTTTAAGTGTAACCTTGTTTAAAAGAATTGTCAAACATCTAAATACCTCATTGGTATAAAGAGATGCACCACTGTGTCTGTGCAATTTCAGCTTTTATACAGACCACACAACCTAATCTCACGGGAATTTGTAATATGACAAAACATAATGGTTTTAAGCATAGGCCTTGTTATTCGAACTTTGTTTTACTGACAAATTGTGCCTACATATTTCTTTACAAAATAAAAATTATATAAAAAAAAGTTTTGTGAATGAAATGCAGCTCATGTACAAACTTCAATACTGCTTAGAAACCATTCCAGTGTTGGAAACCTTTTAACATAAAATGCTTTGAGCTGTTAAAACCTTTCTAATCTAACTCCCATATCTCTATTTGTATAGTTTTGACTTTACAATTATTCTTGTAAATAATACTACTGTACTGTATGCATGAACCTTTAGGGAAGATGTGTCAAAGTAAGAAATAAGCATCAAAGCAAAGGAATAAGCATTAAAGATTGTTGTTCCTCACACCTGAGAGGTCATCAGGAGTCTACCTTACAGTTATTGTGGAAATGAGAGTGCTTGAGCAAATGAGATGATTCATTAATAACAATTATCAAAGCTCTGCTAATTCGATGGCGATGATTACATTAAGAGTGTTTAATTGCCCTAACAAATCTTGATGTGCTTTTGTCCTGACTGTCCAGGGTTATTAAGTGCAGTGTGTTGCCTTGATATGCTGTTCACGCTTAAAGTATGCAACAGAATAAAAACAATCCGTAATTGCTGGGTATCACTGCACTAGAAGAGCCCAGTAGGGATCTACATGAATAAATAAATAAAACACTTGAAATAAACTTGAAATTGCTGGCATATTAATAATAAGACAGTTAACCCTCATTTAAGGACTATTTTTAAGTCTGCATTAATCTTTAAACAACAGCCAATAAATGACTAAAATTCAAGCTGCTGTAATACAAAAACATATCCGCAAAGATTAGTTTTAAGTAATAGTGCCATAAAATTTGTTTTAATTTTATGAAAAACGTAAGACTTTAAATATTTTTATGAAAACATAAAACTGCATAGGTCTACATTAGAGACAGTGTATTATAAAATGATGTATGATGGAAAATGTTTACATGCAGAGCAGACCAGACTCCTTTTTATCATTTAAAATTTGGTCCTTGAAACTTTTTATGCCTTATGTTATTGAACAATTGTACATCAAGATTCCTCATAGACCTTTTGTGTTGAGGATTATATTTTAGAAAACATTTTTTTTAGGCTTTTAGGAATGATAACTTTCTGCCTTTTCCCAACATCAATAAAAGCAATTTCCTGAGTGGAAGCTTCGAAAAAGCCAGCTACTTTATGAAAACAAAATTACGTAAAATCTGTTGCTTTGTATTTGTGGTGACTCAGCAAAACACTTAGGCTATCTACGTAACGGTAACAAATCTAAATGTCACAATGAGCTTTAAGCCGAAAAACTGAACAGAAGAGCAACCACAGCGAAAATGACAGTAAGTGATTTCTTTGTTCAGTGCCAATGTCCATACAGTGAAATACGAAAGACATACAAAGAAATATGTATGGAGAGAACGGAGGCTGAAATTAGGTTAACACACTCACTTACGCTGCTACACGTCTCCTTTAGGGTCTCTCAATGGGAGAACCCTCATCTGGGTCTTCAGAAGTTATTTTCCACCCTCGGTAAACAGGCCAGCCATTGTCACATGGAGGGCTCTCGTTATTATTTTTAAAGTAATTACACCTTATTATCTGTGTTTACTTTAGCGAGGGTGAGTGCAGGTGTGGGACAGGGAGCTGTGGGTGGTGGTGATGGGCCGCGCTGCTGAACAGTTGCCCCTGTGAATCATTTTTTTTACTCGAGGTTGGGGCATTGTAGCTCTGCTCTGCCACTAATTTCAGACCCACAAAAGAAACGTGCAATTAGGCCTATTATTGCAGCAGCTGCGCGCTCCCTTCACGACAGCCCCCTGTCTTCACTTGGCTTGCGGTGGAGATGCTCGCTGCGGTCGAGTGCGCCCTGGTGCGACCACAACGCTCATCCGCGCGTGATAGAACACCATCAAATAAACAAATAAGATGGAAATAGGATATCAGTAAATAAAAGCGAGCAATCCGGTTTGCATATTATGACCAACATCGCAATTTATGACTTTTATCAGGTATAGGCCTACTTGTAGCCGGGTTGGATAACATGCAGTGTTTAATCTGCTCGCCTTCTGAAAACTCGTATCTTCATATTTTGAGAAAACCATATAGAAGGTTAACCATTAAGAAGAATTTAAAAAGTCCTAAAGGATTAATGTTTCTGCTAATTTGGACATCCGATGTTTTTCCAGAAGAACAGCCACGATATTTGTGATAATAATTTAACAGGGATCATGAGCATCTAACTTTTATTTCAACCATTATTTCACTTTGATTTTAATCTTTAGCATGGCTTTACTGTCAATATTAAATATATCGATATTATATTTTCACAGAATCTTATTAACATGATGTTGGCCTAGAATGATATTACAGAAAACAGTAAATCACAAAAAATGACTTCAACTGGGTTTTCATAGACTGGGTAACATTTGATAATATATTTTTTTACATAGGGCCTATAAAAATGTCAAAGTATTAGAACTGAAACTTCAGATTTATTGTCATTGATTTTAGGTCAGCAGAGCAGCCTGTTGACAAAATATAACCGATTCAACATCACAAGCAATTATGGAAAGTACAAAAAAATATATATAGTGGAAAATTCTATACAGGCCTAAGGGTTGTGCCTGCCTAATCATTCTCATGAACTGTGAAACTGACTTAAGGGGAAGCCACAAAGACCCACCATGCTCAAACACAAGAGGCCAATCTTCCGCCTTTGGGAACAAACAAAATAGGCCTGGAATCTCCACTGTTGCTCTCACTTAATGATTTTCACACCTCAATGACTCTCCAACAATTAAAATAATGATCCAGCACAGAGCACTTATTTTGAGGGGCATGGGTGGATTTACATGTTATGATTGTGTGCCTGCGAGACGTGGGTGTCCCCGATGTCAAAAAAAGGACGACGTAATCTGAAATTTGACATCAGGTCATTAAAGTCGCAGTCAACAACGGGTCTATTAAACAACATAGTTGAGCAAGAGGATGCCACCCTTCAAAAAGGTAAACTTTAGCAAAACATGCTGGTTTCTAAGCACAAGAAATTTCAGTGATAACTGCCACTAAAGATGCCCTAAAATGTTTAGTTAGTGGGTAAAAAAGATGCACAGGAAGGAAGCTTTAAAACTTAGATTCAAGCGAAGCAGTGGTCGACTCCTCTGCGGTAGGAGATGCTATATGGCATCGATTTCATCTTATTATGACCCTGGGACTCGGAGCCACAAATCCATGGAAATCATTTTGCTAGGGGACTGTGGCTGGGCAAATTGGCCTCTGGTTCTGTGTGGGAGCTCTTGCTGTGAAGAGCGGGGCTCGGTCAGGAGTGGGCAGGCCCAGGCAGGACCGGTTGGGGCCTCACGCTGTGACCACCTCCATGCATCTGACAAACACTTCACTGGATAATCTCCCCACCAGAGACTCTGCCAAGCCCCATGGGCTCAGAGGGAAGTGTCAGGGCACAGCAGAGCAGTTTCTGCTCAAGTCCTCCAGCCCCTCAGTGCACGTGTGCTGCTGCATCTTGGTGAATGTTATACACAGATCTGCTCCCAGTCTAATAATATTTACAAGACTTTCCAGTGGTTTTCAGGTCTATTTGGATATATGTTTACAAGTACTGGATTGCAATTGTAATCATGCAAAACAATGCTGAAAATTGAAAAACAACAACAGATGCACCAAGAACCACCAAGATAATAAATATAAAACAAACTTAAACAGAATAGGGAAAACATCTTTTTATTACAATTATGAACACGTGTTTGGTATATAAGGGAAGAAAAAAACACATTGATATCTGGTTTTGCAACTCACCATTTTACAATTTTGGGCTTCTTACAGAAGTAATAAAACAATTCACATTTAATATTGACAGCCTGAACTGACAATATTTAAATGTGGAAAAATTTAATTTTAGTAATCCATTGTTATGAGGTTTCCATCTTGTATCCGTGTTTTTCAAGCTCCGCTCTGCGAGTGAAAGAACAAAAAGGGAACAGTTACAAAAAATAAACTACAATCCATTAATAAATAGATAGAGTTAAATTTTTCACAAGCTTGTGAAATTTTGATAAAAGTGTGCAAAAACAGTTTTGCTTATTTAAACTTTTTTTACATCTAATTATTCATAATCCAAGAATTACGTCACGATCAACACAAACGGGTGAATAAAAACTTTTTTGAATTCAGAAGGATACCGTGATAAATACATAAATAAGCTTTTTGGCTTTAGGAGAAAATTACTGATGTGGGGAACATGAGGGAATAAATATGGGCAACGCATGGGAAGTTGGCAACAATTTGACACAGTAATCTATTCATTCTTTTACTTAATACATAAGCATATTTAATGGCTATATTTGGTGAAGTCCTCACATGTAGGAAAGTTTGCAAATGTGGTTTGAGGCCACCATAGGTGTTGGTTAGCCAATGCAGTATTAGATTCCTTAGGGACTGTTTTCTTCTAAATGAGTGTAACCACACCAAATCATTTAGGAAAAAGTGTTGGTTTTACATTTTTTTGGGACAGTAGATTCTAGCACTAGGAGACGGCACATTTCTAAACATGTTATCACTAGTAAGATTTATAAATTTGAAAGAAGTGGATGAACTAAATTGTGTTAGATTATTAAAGGAACAGTTCACACAAAAAATGAAAATGCTCTCATAATTTACAAAATTACACTCATAAGATTGAAGTTTTTGACATGCTGCCATATTTAGTTTTTTTATGAGCTTTTTTGTTTCCAGTTTACCTAAACAAGTTCAAAATATTAAGCTTTTTCACACACACAAACACAGAATTCACTGTTGAGTCGAAAACTTTTTATAAAGGATGTATGTGCTTTTTGGACCTTTATGAAGCATTTTTATATACAAATGTATTTTAGTGTTAAACTGAAGAAAGGACGAAATATAAGTAATATACCCAATACATCTAGAATAGCGCAGAATAAGAGTAATTTAAATTTTAAATTTTGGTGTGAACGTTCTCTTTATTTTATATACTTACTTCTATACTTTAAGTGTAACAATCTTATTAAAGAAATAAAAAAATACATGGTCACATGTAAAACTTACCTTAACTGATTTGAAAAGTCGTCCTCTACATTGTCATCATCCCAGTTATCTTCCCAAACATGGGCGTCCTCATCTTCATCGCAGCCTGTCCAGTCTGCGGGTGACACAACAAGGGTTGACATCAAAATTCGTTTGTACATAGACCTGTTTCTAGCCTTTGACTACACGTATATAGCACACAAAACGTGAAACAGTATTCTTGTTTGTTAATTTCTCTTAAATAGCATAAAGATCAGCAACGTCAGCCCATACTTCTAACTATTGTGTCGAAAGTGTCGAGTAAACAAGGCACTTTCTTCAATGTAACGTTAAATACTCTTATTACGTTAGCTATAAAGATGCTAAACTTGCTAGCCGATAATGAGAGTCATACTACTGTTGTTGCCGTTTCATATCACCTGTAAATTATAATAATCCTAACAATTTATTGATGTACAGCATATTTTATAAATCTAATTCCTTTCCAAAAACCGTAAAACAAACCATTTGCTGAATAACATAAATAATGTATTGCCTGTTAGCATAGCAATGCTAGTTTGCTAGCTGAGTCACTGTGTTATGTGGACGTTAATTATTTACCCTCAAATAAAAAGGTATTTCAAATACACGCGAAAATTTAGTTCACTTACCCTCTGCAGGGAATTCTTCGAACTCATCATCCTCCTCCAACAACCCCAAATCCACAGTTTGTTTCTTCTCTGACATGTTTTGCTAGTAACGCAGCCGTTCAACACAGCTTCTCATTCACGCTCGGTGTAATACGGGATTAGCTGTACGCATGCGCAGAGCCGCAATTAGCTCTGCTGATAATACACAGTTCATAGCTCTTTTACACGCACAAGGGCGTTCTCTGCCTTTATTATATATGAGCCAGCCAAACTGTTTGAAGTGTTTATTTTTTGAAGGCTCTGCATAATGGTTGTGGCTGAATAGGCCTTATTGTGTTTAGTAATTCTCTAAATGCTTGTGTATAATTTATTTTACCCCATCCAGCTTTTACTTGCAATATATTTAAAGTCATTTAAATAAGGTCATTAAAATCACCCTTCAGTGGATTTTCATGCTTTTGTGAACAGTTTGTTTTTCTATTTAAAACCGTGTTTATGAGGACGAATCCCATTTTTATTTATTTATACACAATATTACATGATGGAATTGCAATTATGTCAATGTTTGCCAATAAAAATGGTTTGATTTAGCGAATATGAAATTATGCATGAAACATTATGCACAAAGAAAAAAGGTGCCATCAATCTGAAAGCCGCAGGCGAGAACTTTAGTCTAGATAAAAGACGCCACTTACTCCACAAAACCACATGTGCTACAATGAAAATTGTCCTGTGGCTCCAAATTCGCCGTCAGACGACGAAAACCTCAACTGAGATCCCAGTTACTTATTCTATTTTCTAATTATTTTGTAATCACCCAAAGTCTATAAGTAGACAGAGAGAGGAAGCAATTCAGACGGGATGATGACAGTGTACTCGTTTTGACAGACAGGTCTAGCTTATTCGCAACAAAACAGCTCATATACAAGAAGAGACGTGGAGACAAGGATAGCTGCTGACATTCTGGATCCAGATTTTCACTGAATCATGCATCAAAATAACCGCTGAAGACTACAACCCCTTGGAATAAAGTGAAAGGATCTTTCCAGTCTCAGGTAAGGGCCTGGGAATCTCTTACGCAGAGCATACCTGAGACTGCAGTTACACTGTGGCGCCTGGAGTCTCAGGAGATGGGGAGGGGGGCAGACAGCAGGGCTGCCCAGACTGACTCGCAGCCTTTCTTCGTATGTGAGAATGCCTTTCATTGGCCCCTCCAGGACAGTATCATACAGAATTCTCATAGAGGCTCCAACCTTGCCCGGCCAGTCTGGCAGTCTCGCTTCCACCGGCCCTTATCAGGACGGAGATCACAATATGGCCTGAGGGGTCTTGGGATGAGGACAGGTGGGTCTCACAGGACAGAGGAGCAGTGGGGTGAGCAGAGCCATCATCACCCCCAGCTCCCATCTGACTGATCGCTGCCTCTGATTATTGACACGACTCTACCTCTGCAAGTGAAAGTGACAATACAGCAGAACATGCTGCTGTCTGCTTGTCCGAGATCGTTCGATGAGATAACGGCTTCTTTCATTCAGCATTAACAGAAGAACGCCAAATAAGTCTGAGTGCTTTCTTATGTGCAAAGATGAAGATGATATCCTTTTTTTGTGAACTGCAATGCGAAACATTCATTCCATAATGAGAAAGACAAAAAATGATGCATGCTTTCGAAAGAATGTGGGTTTTAATTAAAAAAAGCTTCAGTTTTATGAAATCTGTAAACACCCAAGTCTAAATCTTTATGCTTTTTATGATTTTAATATGTTATCATTTTAAAAAATCATTATGCTTGTGTGTTTCAAACTGTTTTTGGTGGGTTCAATGATGAACACAGTTTTGCATTTCCTCCAACCCATCTTTCTACCTCCCTAATTCAAGTGTCTGTCAATAGGAATTTTACTCTCATATTTTCATCTGTCTTTCTTGAAAAGGCCTGTCAGCTGGAGCTTGAGGTACAGTTTGCCAACAGACTAATGGCCCTTTATGGCAACACAGTCTGATGTCTGTCCCGGCCGGCCCCGGTAATCCTGTCCACCTTTGCAGCTTAGTTATGCTCAGGCTTAAGTTGCATATTTTGTATTTATCAGGATTTTGCTGATAAATGCTATCAGCAGGAGAGAAATGAAATATGGGAGGTCTATCTCAGATGGCAAGAACAGACTGTTATTTCACTTACCTGTCACTGAAATCTGTTAATATTTTATTTTACACTCAGACTATACAGCCACGGAAAACAATAAGAGACCATTTAAAAAAAAAATCTGAATTTCCGTGTCTAGGTAAAACTAACATTTTTGTTTTATTTTGTGAACTACTAACTATATTTATCCCAGATATGAAATAAAATTGGTTTCTATTTGCATTTATTTGCAGAAAATCAAAACTGGAGAAACAGGTCAAAATTACAGAAAAGATGCTCTGTATTTTTCAGACCTTAATTACTGCAAAGAAAACAAGTTCATATTCACTTTTAAGCAATGCAAGAGTAATATTTGTACATGCATTTAGGTAAAGTTAAAAAATATTAATTTATGTGATAACCTCGATTTTTATCACAGTTTTCAGGTGTCTTCTTATGCTGTCAGTCTTACAAATTGCCGTTGGATGACTTTATGTCACTCCTGGAGTTTGATTTGAAATTCAACAGACACTGGACTGTTCACAATACATCTATAAATGCTGATTAAATGAAACTTTGTATTATGGAACAAACATCCAGATTTTTTATGCATTGATATGATGAAAAGACTGTATGTTTTTCTGTTACAGTTCACAGTATAATTCTACAGTATAGATAACAAATCAGCAAATATCTGTTTTTTTTTATTTGACAAAGCTTTTCACCATTTCCACATTTTCTGGATTTGCAGTTATCCATCCAATAACAACATACTGAGAAACAAAGAACTCCATATAACTTCATCAAGAAGAAATGTTTCCAATGTAAGCACACTACTGTTTCGAGAGCATCAGTCATGGCTACATAAACAACTCAAGGCCATATTCTGCATGTAACGTTAATTTTACTCATTATTTATATTAAACACTCTTCATAAAATTATTCTCAACAAAAAATGAATAACTCTTAATGGAGTCACGTGTAACGTGCAGAGGGAGTCTAAAAGTCAACGTTTTCACAGCGAACAAATTTTCAGACCACAATTTCAACAGGCCTTCTATCAAAACATGACACAAAACTTAATCACAATCATTTTGATTTTACATGTTCCACTTAACAATTACAATAAACAGTAGGTCTCAGTGTAAATAAAACATTACCATATTCATTTTTGTTATAACTGAAACTAAATTCTGGCGGCACTATTTGTCTGACCTCACATTACAAAAGTGCATTGTGATTAGTGACTTATACTGCAGGTCTCTCGCTCTTTTTCTCTCTTGCTGGAATGACGTTCTCAAGTGAATGTCGCTCATCAAGAGGCTTATGGAGTAAGTGATAAAGTGTTCCACTCTAATACCTGCCCGCTTCTCATCTGTCATCTATAAAGAGAATTGGAAATGAAGCAACATTCTTCAGGATATAATGACCTCAAAAGCATACAGAAGGATATTGTAAAAGCTATCAATGAAAAGGAAAAAAAAACGGCTGTTTAGGTCAGCTTTTGGGTTACACTTCCTATATGACCAATTAAAATACAAATTATACACAATATTTATAAAATCATTCGTTAAATATGAAATCAGAAATCAAAATAATGTTTCAGTGTCAAACAGATATAACATTGTATGTATATTTTTGCACTTATTGACTGTTGCAATTCACAATGCAATATGGAATCGAGTCATACCCGTATGTATATCATCACCACGTATATCATACGTGATACAGGCCCGGAAATATCACTGATTGAGCTGATTGATCAATGAAGCTGTCGTTGTTTTCAAGCAAGGCTATTTTGCGGGCCCCTTCAGCTCTGGACTTTGTCCAGGAAAACCTCTAACAGCCACTTATTAAGTAGTTAGATCCACCACAAGGTTGTAGCACATGCATTGGTCACCTGGGTCTGCGTCTGTTGTCCGAGACTCCATTGGTCAAGTGCTCGACTCTGAGTTGTGAGCTGGTGAGATAACATAGTGGGAATAATCCCCATTCTACTCCCTTGAGGTCCGGAGTAGGGTGTTTTTACAGCTTGCCGGGTTGTTTAGAGATGTAATTATTAGCATTTTCGGTAAACATTCTGCAAAACCTCCAATGAATCTTTGTCCTCTTGACCTGTGTTTTACACGCTCAAAGAGAAGTCGGCGAGCGGTGGAGGCATGTGTGTATTCGTAACTGCCTGAAAAGTAAAATTACGGATGACGGTTTGAGTGAGACTCATTTTCAAGATAGTATAAAACGGCAAGGAGCATTTAATTTGAAGTTCACACAAACAGACTTGAGAGCAGTTGGCGGCTAATGGCTGATTTTATCAGGTTATGCACAAAAATACTCCAAACGTAAAAGCCATTATTATTGTCGATTGTTTATTTAACTGCTTCACTATAATTTATGATATTCTAACACATCCGTAGTTTTCGAGATCTATAATTAATATGAAATGGATGAGAATCAAATAGTTTATTTGCTTACATGATCCCTGGATACATGTTTGAGTACCCTGGCACAAGAATCCTACACGATAGGAAATGCATGATTAAGTGTATTGCATATTCAGCCATGAACAAAATCGTCTCAGTTCCTGCGCCGCATTTCCCGAATATGAGAAGAAGACTGTCTGGGTTGAAAGTAACACAGAGAGAATCAAGCCTCTTTTGTGTGTCTGTAAGTTAGGGCAAGAAACCAAGAATAATTTTCTAGAGTATCGCCAAAGGCAAAGCTTGAACAGCTCGGCCAGTGACAAGCTTTTAGGGGACCAGAGCGCCATGGGTAGTCTGCAGATGAAATACTAGGGGGTGAAAGAGAAAGTAGTGATTTGTCATTAGGACTTTTCAAAGGACCGTAATGCCAAGGGTCCAATTTAGGGTTTTTATACCCACCCTTTTCAGAACACACATCAAGTTCTTTGTGAGCAACATCTTTTTTTTTCACTTGTAATAGTATAATACAGGAAAATCTTTGCTGCATGGGAAATTAATAGAAATATATAAAAATGATATGAATGCTTTTTAACTAGTTGTATTTATGCTACAAATGGTGCTGACAAATATTCGATCATCCCACTGGACATCTCATGACATGTATCTGTTCCCTTTTCAGTCATTTTGGCAGTGTGTGGTAGTACAATATGTTTTGTATGCAACTGAGCAGATTGGGCAGATTTGAAAATCATTCTTGGCATAAAATGCATCATTTTCGTTCATTTTTCTTCTATTAGCTTGGCAGCAGCATTTGTTTTTTAGCTGTGGAGTAGAGGTGGTGCCTGCCTGGCCTTTGTTAAAGAGAGATTCTCCTCCCAAAGGGGCAGTGGAGAAGAGCTTTCCTTAGTCAGCCTGCCATGCAACTTCTTCCGTTGGTTTAATGTGCATTACATTTACATCACATTTATTTCGATTAAATAATTTGCCCCAGTTCATACGGGAAGTCATCTTTAAATCCTTAAATTTTAAGTTCAAAATGCTATCAGTAAAATGGTATTTTCAAGACTTCACAGCTCTGAAAAAATGACACAAAAATTTGTGTGAACTTCAAATATTTTTACACTATCAAATTATTCAGCCGAACAATGCATAATTTTGTATAATTATGCTATTTAAAAAATGCATGATAAAAAATATTTTATGCTGACATGATGGTTACAGTAGACATGGATTGCACATTGTGATCTGTGAGCTTACACAATCAATTTTAATTATAATTTTTATTACTTGAAATAAATGGATGACTAGCATTAGATCTTTTCATTTTTTATTTAATAACAATTTGTGACAAAATACAACACATTCTGTTTGCAGTGGGTAGGACGAGTGATCTGCCTCGGCATGTAAAACTAGGGGATTCCCCGTCTTTGCAAGAGTCTGGAGATAGCGTGACATTTGGAATAGCAGAACCATTTAGCACTTGTTTCCTTTAGGGCAGCGTGCACAGACTTTCTAATTGTGTGTTTGCCCCAAAGTTTTTGCCCTAAGGCTCTGTGCCACTGAACACAATGACTTGTGAGTATGAATGCTAGAACCTCCAAACATATGACTACACAAGCTGATGCTGGTTACTTTGGTTACTTATGCAGTCAGTTTACTGGCATAAAACCTATTCTAATTTACTGCCAAGAGACGCCTAAAGGTCCAGAGTGTAATTTTTGTTGGATCTATTGACAGAAATGCAATATAATATACATAACTGTCTTCAGAGGTGTATAAAGATCTTACACAATGAAGTGTTATGTTTTGAAGTGTTATGTTTTTATTACCTTAGAATGAGCCATTTCTATCTACAGAACATACACCGCGGGTACCCCTTGCATTACGAACGGGAGGGGGGAGGTGGTTGCAATTCGCAACCTTGCCGCTAGATTTCACTGACTGGACCTTTAAGTGACAGACATGAGAAATTATTTTTTCCCTTTTTGTATTGTTGAAAAGTATAGTTTCCCCCCCAAAAAAATCTGTATATGACTATTTCTGTATTTTTTTGAGAAATGTCTCTGTGAATTTGTATCCATACAATGTAAGTCAATGGGGTCCAGTGTTGTTTGGTCACCAACATTCTTCAAAATATCTTCTTTTGTATTCTGCAGAAGAAAGAAAGTCATACAGGTTTGAAATGACAAGAGGCTGAGTAAATGATCAATTTTCATTTTTGGGTTATCCCTTGAAGGACAGTTTTATCTGAACTAGCAGTTACTTGAACAATAAACTGAAGTGGAAAAACAATTTCACACCAGACTGTATATGCCTAAAACACTCTCCTGTCTCTCCAGGCTCTTCCAACAAGCCCATAAAAAACACTAAGACAAAAGAATCCTCTTTTTTTCCCATGATACATGCACACTGTTAATGTAGTATTGAAGGTAATTTGAATTGTATTGTAAATGCAGAAAACCCTTCATTCACATTTACATGATTATCTGCACTCTATATGTTTTGATGATATTGAGATGCTAAGGTGGGTTTGTAAGGATAATTACTTGTGATATCATCCGCTGATGAGCACAAATGTGGCACCGAGCCAGAAACACAGCCATTTTCTATTAAGAGATAAGATAAAATACAGCCAGTTTTTGTCTCATCAGTGCATGTACTGCATAAGGATTTATTTTAACAACTGCTACTGAATAAAATGTTCAACACATCTTTTGCTAATCTCTGTGTGGCAATGCTGAACTGACGTGGATAATAAGCATTTATAGTTTTATGGATAAATGAATTTTTTGTAGACCATTTCTATGAGTTTTATTGTCTTATAAACTTAGCGTTGTACAGAGGAACAGAACAGGGGTGAAGTTGTTTTCCTCCTGAGACATTTTCGTGTTTTATGTGCACATGCCAACCTTCCCTGACAATGTTTTACAACCTGATGACTCATGGCTTTTTTACAGAGCTCTTGTTTATTTGCTTGCTTGGAGGCTTTATTTGGTAGCCTACGTTATTTTGAAAGGCGGTCACATCACATAGTGCAACATTTAAAAACATTCTTATTCTTCCGTTTCCATCACTTGTACACTCTTTACGCCGACTACTTTTCATAAACCGAGGAAAGAACATTAAAAAGCGATGCCATTGTTTGGATAAACCTACATGGCCTGGTCATTGAAAGTTCATCAGAATGCACAATAACCCAGACAGTGGTTTGGGTGGGCCGCAGGGTTTGTCGTGAGTCTCACGAAGGAAGGACAAGGAGACCTGCAGGACAGAAGTGCTGGCCTCTGTGTCTTGTGATTGATGGTGTTGATGTTCTAAATTAGTCTCCGATACGCCAAGTACAAGAATCATAATAGCAGGGTTTTAGATTAGTTCTTTAGATAGCAGGAAAGGGGGAGATGGAAGGTTCCCAGAATAATGCAACATATTGGATCTCTACTGTTGGCTGGAGGCTTGCGAGAGGCACATCGCTAACATAGGATGTGAATAGCCATCCTAATGTGGAGAAGTATTTCAGAGGTCAGACAGCATCATTACTGCCAAACGCAGGTCAAAGCCACACACTTGTCCTCAAAGGCTAGTCACTACATCTGGGAAGAACAAAAAGGCCTCTCAACTTACTAATTGTTCGAAGAGCCTCTTTAAGACTGTATTTATATGGTCTTTGATCACTAAAATCGTCGTTTTTTCAGCATTTTGCCAAATTTGAATGGCAATTACCTGTTTGTGATTGCATTCTTAGAAAAACAATATACACTACATGGACAAAAGTATTGGGAAGCCCCCGTCTAATGAACAGGTTTGACTACTTTAGTCATTTCCGTGAACACAAATCCTAATGCTAGAGCATATAATAATATTCTAGTTAACCGTGTGCTTCTAATGTTATAGCAACAGTTTGGGCAGGATCCGTTTCTATTCCAACATGACAATGTCCCTGTGCACAAAGCAAGACTTAAAATAAATGATTAATTCAATATGGAAGTGACTGGTCTGCATAAAGCCCAGACTTGAATCTAGCTGAACATCTTTGAACCAAACACTCATCACCCAAACCCATCAATGACTTGTAGGGGTCATTTCAGAACAGAACAAGGCCCTTCCAAAGACGGTCGCAACAAATGTGGAAACAAAATTCTTTAATATATTGTGTGGTGTAACACTAATATTTATTTTGTTTTGAATTACTGGAATAGATAAACATGTTTATTAGAAGAAGGCGTCCCAATACTTGTGTCCATATAGTTTACTTTCATTGGTAGCCCTATAGTAACCTTAAATTCACACTACAAACTATTTAACAATGTTGAATCAAATTTAAATTAATTTTGCTGTTTAATGTCTTTCTCACGTTTAATTCACTCTCATTTCTGAATGATTTAAATAACCATAATTCTAATGCCATACTGTGATGCTGAATGGAAAACCAAACTGTTTAAAGAGAGAGAGAGAGGGGAAAAAATAGAGTGCAATTAATAAAAAAATGATAAGCCCACCTGATATTTGTAGCCCATTACTGGGAAGATCAGTTTGGGAGACAAAAATGACCACTCGTAACGTAGCATGCAGGTATTTCAGGGGCTTTCAACATCGTTGAAGAGACTATAAAGAGTTTGAAATGATTAAACTTTGTATTGACCCTGCAGTTAAATGCCTGTGCTTGTCCATTATGTCCAACCCACCATCCAGGATAATGGGCATTTTTCAGAAGAGCAGGGGAGTCAAACTATACACTACATGAAAAGCAGCGTTAAGAGGCTGGAGATCGGTGTAATTAAATAAAATCCAACTGTTTTAGTGTGTACTTTTGAGTTAAACAGAGGAATACTTCTTTTAAATATGCCGTGGGGCTACACCAATGTCCTTATGTTTGACAGATGTAAAAAGGGCTGTTCAATGCTGCCGTTTAATGGCTTGTTCACAACACAGCGATTGGACCTCTGTGCACCTGGCCTGCTGCCTCAATGACAACCGTAACATGGTGGCGCTTCATTTGGATAGTTTGTCGTAACACAAAACAAATTCCCTTAAACATTGTCTATGTGCTCAGTATAACCATTTGCAAAGCTACAGTTAGAAACAAACAATCAACTCCAACAAAAATGGCACACGTCACATAACAAGTCACACACGTCTTACTCATTTACAAGTTTTTCTACTAATTATCTTTATTAGCTCTTGTAAAAGGTCTGTGTGCATTGAGAAAGCTGCAGTTGTTTATAGATAATGGCTGTGCAGCTTCCACTGTCTGCGCCGGCGATGTGCTGATGTCTGTTGCTTCAGGCGTATTAGATTGGCATCCATTAAGAACCCTCATTGTTCGCAACTAGCCAATCCCTTTTCTTCACTTCCCATTTGCCCATCCCTCAAAAAGAGAGAGATAGCAGAATTCTCAGACTACTATTTCCTTCTGTGCAGCGGTGAAATTCAGACACCCCTGACCCTGGCTCTATTTTCTCTAGTCAAGTGCGCATGTGTGTAATTTTCAACCGGCTATCCGAGACAAGACTGCCCCTCAGATTCTTGGATTATTGTGACCAATACCCCCTGGATGCACTTGAGCTTGCTAAAATAATACAGAGAAAGCGTGGCTCACGCTCATGTAGAGAGACGCAACATCTGAACCTTGACCCTGCCCATGTAAATGAACAAGTACAGTGTGACACACAGACATACCTTCATCCGTAAATGCCTGCAATTTAAATGTTAGCGTATAGACCACTTTGCAAGATGTAAACACTGGTGAAGAAGCACTTCTGGTTTCAGTTTTTATTTATATTTGTTGGTTCTATTTGTTATGTATGTGTAAGTTTAAAAACATAAACAGGAAGTTCTTCTGAATCAGAGTTGGACCAGCGTTGTTTAGGCTTTCTGAAGTGGTCTAGCCTCGGAATAAAATAAGAATACCCCTTTAAAAGAATGTTTTGTTTTCTTAATCTACTATTTCTAAGTATGTGTTTAAATACAATTATAATTTTTTGTTTCATTGTGTGAACTAGTGACAACATTTCTCACAAACTCCAAATAAGTTTTTTATTTGCATTTATTTGCACAACATTGAAACAGGACAAACTGGTCAAAATAAAAAAGATGCAATGTTTGTAGATCTTGAATACTGAAAAGAAAACAAGCTCATGTTCATATTTAAACAACACAATACTAACTCTTTTAGATGTATTTTAGGATCAGTTTAAAATTGAATACACTGCTTATACTCATACTCATACTTCATATTTTCCCACATTTTAGAAAAATAGTAAGCGCATCCAAATATCATGTCATTTGCAATATTATATTTTTGTCTATGAAACTAATTTCAGACATTTAAGCATACATCTTCAGATGAAAACCTAATGAGAAATATTTCATTCAAGTGTTCAAAAACTGCATATTATGGAATAAGCTTGATTTTGTCAGCCTTTCACGTGTCTGTTGGATGACTTTACGTCATTCCTAAGGGTTGTTTCTGTTGAAATTCAACACACTGAACTGGAATTGCCACAATGCATGCAGAAATGCTGAATAAAGGCAAAACCGGAGTGGTCTCTTAATTTTTCCAGCAGCGTTAGCTGTAGTATACGGCAGAAGGGATATACTGCATGTGCAAATTCTAGGGGTCTCCAGTAGATGATGTTAATTGTCTTCAGCAATCTCTCCCTTCTTAACATCAAGATTATTTTCTGAAAACAGCTCTGTGGATTGTGGGATCTCACAGAAATGCTCTGATCGTGTCACAGCTCTCGGTCAAATGACAATATTCAATCCATATATTGTGGATGTGAGAACAGCATGGATACATTTCTGTTCTTGTAAAAAATGTGTCCCTAAATGCCACCAGTAGTTACGGCAGAGGACCACATACGTTGCGTCTAATCCATTCCATGATTTATCAGCATATGCAGCCTATTAATGTTCTCTGTGGAGAACGCTGCAGAGACGCCCAGACTCTGGCTTTTTCAGTGGTTGGAGCAAATCTGTTTAGGATTATAGAAATAGTGGTGTGGGAGACACAGAACCGTCCAAGATCCGAGCAATGGTAGAGAAACCCCAAACAGCTGTCTGCAGGATTTGTTGACATTTCTTTACTACTCGTTCGAGTTGGGTGACACTGTTTGCTTCATGATGTTTGTAGCTGTTTGATAAAAACGCAGATGTTAAAATAAGGTATCAAGACACTAGATAGATAGATAGATAGATAGATAGATAGATAGATAGATAGATAGATAGATAGATAGATAGATAGATAGATAGATAGATAGATAGATAGATAGAGAAACTAAAAGTTTAGATAGACAGGCAGATAGATGACTGATTCATATATATCTACAAGTAATATCTGATGTTAAACCTACCAGGTATTGTCCATTCATGCAACAGTGGTGCAGTCTTCATGAAAGAGAGGGACACATGAAAGAAAGTCAAGCTTCCCCTATCTGATGTCATTTTTAGATCTTGAGCTCCTTATACTAAGAGAGAGGTCAAGAGCGAGCTGGCGTCTGTTCTCTGAGGGCTCTCATGTTCACCTTGTGTCCTCCTCGCTCTCCCACCTCCTCCTCCTCTGTCACCTCCTAGCTTTGTCATCCCATCCCTGTGCTTCACTCCCATGGCACTTCTCTCTTTTCTTCTCCTGCTCACTCTGACAGCTCCTTTCATCCATTGTCTTCTGTCGTGCCTTCAGCTTCAGCACTCTGGCTGCTTCTGCACGGCAGGCTTCATGTTCACAGTCAGTTAGCACCAATCTTTACTTTCTTCCCTTAAAAAAGACAAAATCAGATGCTGAAGGAAATTGATTGGGGTGTTTCTGGTATGAAACAAAATTGTGTGTTGTTGTGGTAACGGTACACATTTAAGAGAGAGACAAAAACCTTGGAGTTTCAGTCAAGATGAGAAATAGGACATTGGACATCATATACAAGTTATCATGTTAGGCTATGTATGATATAGACTTTCAATAAATATTGTTACTGAACCACTGCACCAAAAGTCATTCATTTTATTATGATAAAATAAAGTAGTATAGTAATTTTTTGGGAAATTACCAATTGGATTACTAAAGATTTGTGGACCCATGTCTTATGTGTCAATTTTTCGAAAATTAGATTTGACATCATCTGAAAGCTGAATAATTAAGCTTTCTATTGATTTAGGTTGTTAGGATAGGACAATATCTGGCGGAGATATAACCGTTTACAACCTGGAATCTGAGGGTGCAAAAGAATCAAAATATTGAGAAATTTGCCTTTGAAGTTGTGAATCAGAAGTTTTTATATGTTTAGGGTAGGACATTTACAAATATCTTCATGGAACATGATCTTTATTCCTTACGTGGCATAAAATAATAAAATAAGAATGACAATTTTGACCCATACGTATTTTTGGCTTTTACTAAAAATTTTCCCGTGCTACTTAAGACCGGGTTTGTGATCCAGGGTTACATTTTTCTTTATAGATACAATGACTGAACTATAGTTACTGTAATGAGATCATGGTAAATTTGCAGTTTTACTACCACATGTAGTAAAATGTAGAACATGCAATCTGTGTGCATTTTACTCAGATGACAAGCTGTAAGCAAATTTACTTTAACAAAGATTTAACAAGTTTAGAAGTTTCCTCAAATCTCTGCTTGAACTTCCTATTGTGTCTAGTATTTGGATAAATGTTTTAAATCTAACTTATTGCCTGTTTCCTCACAGCATGGCAGGGGTCTGTTGTTAACGTTAATGAATCAGCTCAACGGTCATAGACTGCCCTTTCAGTGCTGCACACGTGAGATAAGTTTCCCGCCACAGGTGGCTCTGTGTAGCATCCTAGGCCCACTCGCTCATACCTCAGGCCAGAGTTACTAAACACACCCGTGGGAGAGCCGAGAGGGTCCTTAATGCAGAAGCCATGCGCTTAAATAAGCTACAAACCTGTACTTTACGAACACGCGCGCTTCCCCTTGCGTCTTATGTTCTCCCAGCCCTGTTATTTTTGGCTCGCTTTGGGACATATGTCATCAGGGAGCGCGCGGCACACGGGTAATTAATCTACCTCAAAGCGCGCGATATTTATTAGCGCCCTTCAAGGGCAGGGGCGCTTGTCACGCAGCTGCAGTAGCTAGCAGAAGTTGCAACCGAACAAACACAAACAGGGTTTTTTTTAATGTCAGCTCCCTGACTGGTGGCCAGAAGTGTTCACACAAAAGAGTTTTACTACTCCATCATGTGCTGTAAGTATTTATTTATTATGATCAAGAGGACAGAGTGGTGTTTGTCCTTCGGCGCTCGCCGTTCGGGCCGCTTTAACAGGAAGCGCGCTGTACTCGAATGTTTGCTAATGTGTAATCATTTATTAAGGCTGTTTAGAGGCTTGTGCAAGTGTCTGGCTGTTTTAATTTCAGCTAAAAGCCAATAAATCCCAAAGTTTTTGCATTTAAGTGACAAAATGAGCTCGTCCGTCCAGTGTTTTCTGCTCCTTGCTGGTTTTCTTTGCACTTCATTTAACACAAAATGGGTATGCAGTCTGTTACCCCCCCCTTAGAAAAAATACCAATTGATTCATTAAATTAAAAGTGTAGTAGGAATAATAGTGTATTACCATAGTTTTGCTTAAAATCTCTTTGTGGGGAGACCAAAGTAAATTTGTGGTTACTATGATTTTACCACTAATGTGGTTACTGCAGTTAAACCTTGGTTAATTTTCATAAGGGTAGTGGAAGGGTAAACACTTTATTCATTATCTCAATTGGTGCAGTGTTGAGTAAATAAATATGTTAAAGGGTACCTTTGTTATTTTTATTAAAAATAGCAAGCTGCCTTATGCACATTCTCTGTACTTTTTTTATTGTCCAGCCCTATGTCATCCATCCTCCCATCTCCCTGGTCCTTCTCATGGGCTTGAGCTTCAGGCAGGAAGCGGGGCTGGTCTTGGGCATGTGATAGGCGTTAGCACTGGGAGAGAAGTCCAGATCATTATGTTTAAAAGCTTTACAATGCTCATTAACAGCTTTCTACCACACAGTCCTGGCAGGAGCTCCTGGCTCCTGCAGCCTTTGGCCTGGCTCTGTTACAACCTCCTCTGTGAGACTGAAGACAGCCTTTAACCCTGACAGCCTTACAAAACAACCCATATTCTGTCTTGTAGTCTAACAGCAAGTTTACTCAAACCGAGGTCATAGATATTACATAGATATTAATATACTCTCACCATCCATCTTTTTTTTAAAGGAGCAGTTGGATAAAAATAAAAACTCTTTAATTGTTTTAACCCTCATGTCATTCTAAACCTGTCTTTTTTTTTTGGAAGACAAAAGGGATTTTCACATAACACGTAACACTGGCTTTTCTGCTTTTAAACTTTGACTTTAACCCTGAATACAGCAACTTTTACTTAATTTTCAAAAGTGGTTTAGTACAGCTTTTGACCCTGGGTTATAAAACTATGTTTCAAAGGAGGGTGAGGATCACTTTTGTGGTAAACTGCCTGTTAACTTAGTCTGTATAGACCGCTAGCACAAATTAATATGGCATATTAATAACCACAAACTGACAAGCAGTTATTAAAACAAGGCCCATCGTCACCCAACCAATGTTATGATAAGTTTGCAAATTAATGTTTGCTCATTGTCTACACATGTATGACTTAAAAACATATTTTGTTTCCAGCAGAAGGAAGAAAGAATGTAGGTAACCAAACATTATTGCCACCCATTGACTTCAATTGTATGATTACAAAACCACTGAGACATTTCTCAAAATATATTTTGTGTAATATACAGGTTTTAAATGACATAAGGTTGAATAAATAATGACAACATTTACATTTTTGTGCAGTATCTTTTTAAGTGTAAAAAGCTCTAAAAGGATTATTTTGGGGTAAACTGTGCCTTTAATTATTTTATTATTTATTTAATTACCTGTCATCAGATGTATTATTCTGGTGATGTGCTGCTGTGTTTGTAGTACTGATGTCATCCTTATACCCGCTACATATGTGTTTCAGACTGTCCACTTCTGTTTTTTATATGACCACCTAAAACCCAGCAAAATTAACAAGCTGACTGCAAACTCTTAGAACAATTTGTCAATGAACAGTTTCCAGGCAATGTCTTAATATATTAAATGGAGCAACAATTCATGAAGAGGAAAGCAGTCATCATTTTGATCATGTAAAGTGACTTTGTTTTCTAAATAGACATTTAGATCAGATACATATGTTCAGCATTCTTTTGTCACATGCATATAAGGAAAGGATGCGTTCAGAATGTAATTGGATTCAGTGTGGCCTTGCATCTGCATTCTTTTTTCGAAAGGGATCCTGTTGGTTAAATGGACCTGTGTTTCTGCTTTAACAAGCCGACATGCAAACTTTTTTAGGATAACCTCAATTGAATTCATCTTAAACATGAATAATTCTCTGAACATGTGTCCCTTTTTTCAATTTCAGTGGTACTAAAGTAAACTGCACCGTCTGTCTACTGTCTGAGTCTATGCACATTACCGCACTCCAGGTTGTCTGTCTGTGCAGAGCGACGTCTTTACAGTACAAACTACATGTACAGTAAGTCACTCAACAGCTTGATTGGTGAATATTAAAATGAATGGCTTTTCCCAACTTTACGAGCCCGTGTATAATGTACCTAAGCGCATTTGTAGCTCCCCACTTTAATTCTCCCACCTAAAACTGTTGGAGACACTTGAGTGGTGGAAAATTGAATTCTTCTTAAGTGTGTTGCTGTTTTGGTCACCAATCTTAAAAGAGATCCATAAAACTCAATTCCCCAATAGGGTCTAAAAATGATTTATGAAACCGTACTTATGTTCATGTTAGAGTGTATTTTTAAGATGAATTAATGCTGTAATGGCAGGACATCATGTTTGGATTGTGAGAGACAAATACGTGACTGTAGCTGTTTCTGGATACATGGAGACTTACTGTGGCGTTTGACTATATTTGGCTCCAAGTGCTTGATGGCTGGTTTTGTTTATACATTGAAAAACAGTGTTGCTTTATCTTGTCGTTGTTTAAAGGCCAGTGACTATTACAAAGCAGATTGTGTTAATGGACACCTTCATTTTGTAGCTGCAAGACAGTGACTGGAGTCTTAATACAAGCCTAGTGTTACTTAATGACAGTTTATGCTTATCTATAATTGCATGGCACATATAAATGGTAGTAGAAAATTGCTGTGTCTGTTTCTTGGTGTATTGTACAATTCATTTGAATAATTGGTTTGATATCCCACAGCCTCCTTGTTTGTACATATGTTAGACCAGAACAGCTGGACTTGAGATGTAGTCCAATAGGACACTCATGGTCCTGTTTTACATTTCATAACTGGGGTGGCATTCATATAATTATGTTGTAGATGTAGAAAATGAATCCCTACGGTCTCTTTGGTGATTCGTATCAAGAGCAAAGCAGGGCATGCTCACAAAACATTTACCCCGCTCCGAAGGACTGTAAATGTTTTATTAAAATGCCCAAGCTGAAAAATTGCAAAGGAACACCAGTTTGTTTTGGCGTGTGTGGTTTGTTCCATTCTCCTGTGGCTGCAGACTACTGGTCTGCTGCCGGTCCTTTATTGACTGAATCTCTCACTGTGAGGACGGGAAAAAAACGACTTTGTATTATAACCGTATGGAGAAAAAAATGTTGGCAGCCGTTTTTATACAGCACACTTTTTAAAAAAGAGAGACGGTCCTGACCACAAGTCATAAACCATACTACTTTATTTAAACTGGCGCTCACCCATTATTTGTTCATAGGGCTTTCTGTCTCACAGAAATAATGTTCCAGCACTTTCGGGTGGGGGAGGGGGTGGGGTATGAGGACTCGGATAAACTGTTGCCAGGTGTAGTTGCCATGACATTCCATTATGCGATTCCACATTGCCTTCATCAATAGTCACGTGGTCGTGCGCAGGGAAATTGGAGGAAGTACAATTGATGCTTTTAATCCTATTTCAAGACAAAATTTAATCAAGTTTGATTGACACTTCACATTTTAATACAAAATCCTTTTATGTAGTATTTATTTTAGCAAGTAAATAACACACAACATGGACGCATTTATTTTGCAGAAATACAAGTGCTTCCTTGTCTAATGCACTTATGTTTCGTTACCAGCCGCATCAAGTAAGACCTGGCAACAGTTGCCATTAGTAACATTGTTGAACTCCACCCCTTTTTGCTTCTCATGCCGAGATGACAAGTCCATCACGTAATAGTCTGAAAGCTCTCCAACGCCTCTGATGCCAAGCACTGCCCCGAACAACCCTCTTCTGACAGCTTCCTCATTACCTTTTAATGTATTCATGCATATTCCTCCTCGCTGGTAAGATGGCCTTGTAATGAGAGGAAACAGCAAGCGGCTCCAGGCCTTGGATCATGCAATCCGCCCTTTATTTCTATTAACAAAACAGCTTCTGATGCATGTAGATGGCAGGCTCTCCGGAGCGATCGCCGCTGAATTTCCTGCAATATGACAGAGAAAATATTGGCGCGTCAGTGGGACACCTTGATGACTCCGGGAGATGCTATCATTATGCGTGTTGGCAATCACGAGAGCTGAATTTTGTGCCGGAAAATGAGGGAGGCCATGTCAGCCTCGTGCGTGTGTTGCGAGTGCCAAAAAATACCGGGAGGCCTTTCATGGCCTTGCTCGTATGTCGATGCTAATTTTCACCGTTGCTAGGGGTAACGCATTGGGGAGCCTCGATTTTCTTCCTCTGGTCATCGAGCTTGCGTCTTTCTAAAGATTTCCTATCAAACCTCTTGCTTAGTGCTTGTAATATCTCTCAATGTTGGGCAATCAAAAACAGAAGAACATCTCAAATCAGTTTCTTGGCAGGCGTAGAATCAACAATACAGTACAATAGTCACTTTCACCCATAAGAAATATCCTGCTGTGTCTTTCCGAGAGGTAATTTCTCTGAGTGCCCGTATTGTGAGCGTGGGCCCATTGTGACTACGGCGGAGATACTTATACAAATTCATGCCTCAAGCATATCAGTCTCTACGTTTTGAAAGAAGTGACGTTAGGCCCATACGCAATGTTCAAGAACTCGGAAGGGAATAATCTGAAAGAGGCTAATTCAATACAACCTGCTAGACGGCCACCTTTGAAGTATCAGATATTTCAAACTGACAGCCGCTTTCTCAGATGCATACAGCTGTTTCATAGTCTATAAATGACCCATCTCAGTGTCTATGCCCCACATTCTGACTGACACATTGTGCCAGATAACTGCCAGTGCTGGATCACAGACGCCCGTCCAGCATGTGGTTACCACCTCGACTAGTGCATTCACCCATTCAGAAGTTACTGCAGGTCGTGATTTCAGTGCCTCAGTTTCACACATTCTTGTGTATGTTTTGCGTGCAGTCTCTATGTTTTTAAGGTTACGTTACATGTAGATTCTGTAGTGTGCAAAAAATAAGGAGGAGGACATCTTTGCTGACATGAGAGTCTACAGTGGTGCCTTTTCTACCTATTTGCTGTGTTGAAAGGCATGTTTGTGTTGGGCCTTAATGATCTGTTATTGTTGCCAAACAATATAAATAAATGTATTTGTGTATTATAAATGATAAAGATAACATCTAATCCAATGAAGAAAACAGTGGGTCCAAAAGTCTGAGCCCTTCCGTCTCAATTTGCATAACTGTCCTTTTAAAAGTATTTTTGTGTAATTTTTTGTAGGATCTATTTACATATTTACAATATTTATATGTCTTCAGAGGTGTATAAAGACCTTACATAATGAAGCGTTATGTTTTTATTACTTTAGAATGTTCTATCTTACATGGAATTCACGATGTTGTTTCACAGTAGCCCTAAACGGCCAAACTGCTCAAAAGAACGCGTTTTGTAAATACGTTTGGTGTGCCCCTTTTTGATGTAATGACAGCATGTGCTGAAGCTGGCATGAACTCTACGATCCATGTTATCCCAGCATGATTTGAGTGATCCAAAGAGCATCTTGTGTGCTTCAGTGCAAGCAAGGAAATCTGACCTTTTGTACATGAGAGTTAAGCTAAATTAACATAGGCTTTCATTTCTTTTGGAACCCAGTGTATTTATGCTATGATGTCATTTCTTTTTTGATTGCCCTTTCGAGGAAAAAAGGCTAACTTTAGTGCCATAACCTTTTTTTGCTGTATGACGCCATAGATTAGCATCATCTCTGAAATGAAAGTTGATAACTACAAATCGATTAACATAAACGTGATTAAATTCTACCACAAATCATTCAAGATATAAACACAAATTTGACTTCTCCTACAGGCCTAGATCTTTGTCACCTTTTATTCACGCAGCTCATGAAACACCAGTATGTATATAAGGTGACTGAGCAGAGAGGGCAGGCAGAGCGAGGAAGACTAAAATTATGGGGAGTTTAGTGCCGAATCCTTTTAGCAGACCACTGACACATGAATGAGGGGAGAGTGAGAGAAAGAGAGAAAAAAGTAGACAGCCAATTTGGGAGTAATGCAACTAAAAACAGACAAGTGTAATTTCATCCATCTGGACAGATGTGTAAAAGCGCTCCTCAGAACATTCCCCATGATTCCCCCTGATTGATCTTCCCCCGGACCGAAACACCTATTATTAGCCACGAGCCTAATAGCACCAGGATGGCTCGCTGCTCTCCCAGAGGCCAATTCTCTGGACATATCTCACTCACTGCAGCTGTAGAAACCGAACAGGGGTGACTGAGGGAGAGGGAGGGGGGCTGGAAAGGATGTGTGGTGGTGGTGCTGCAAGATGAGGTCCGTCATATTCGATCAATATAGGCAGAATACAAAAGGCATCGAGCAAAAACATTAACGCTTAATCGAGCTTCCCATTGTTCTTTGTGGGAAGTGTTTTCACAAACACCTGATTATGCAATGAATGGGATTGATGTTTTGTGCTGCAAAAATGAAACGAAAGAAAATTTCTTGCATGCAATGCGACTTACCATATCCCTTATTTAAAAAAATACCATGGCTGAAAATTTTTTAGCCAAATTTTCACTGAATTAAATGTTTTGATATCGAAGGGCACGCGAAAGATCAAAAGATGCAATTTTTGTTAGAATATTAGTCGATGGGTTTTGGGTTCCCTAAACACAACCCACAAAAGCTGGCCTTTCTTTTCCATAAATTGGTCCGCTGGCTTTCGGAAATGATGGAAAACAGTTGAGGTAGGCATGGGGGATAAAGATTGACAGCCCACCACCCCTTTCATGCCATTTAAAGAGCCACATGTCCTGAGTCTGTTGCGATCAGATCCATTTTGATCTAGATCCAAACTTCAACAACGTTCCCACTGTCCTTCATCTTTGCTGCTCAGTATGGAGATGATTTCAGCGCTAAGCCCACCCCCAGTCCCCCCTAAGTCAAACACAAATCTGTCCCCCATAAAAATACCTGTTTTATGCATATTTGTTATTGCTAGCGCTCATTAAGCTTGTGTAATTCCCCTCTTACTTTTGTTTCTCGGATATTATGTGCGATCATCCTGTAGAATTATTTTGTTGTATATTCAGCATTGATTCACACCCTGCTTACATTGATTGAATGAGCTTCTTGGTTTAATGCATTTCCAAGAGCAGTTATCACTGTGATTGCCGGCTTGTGTTTTGGTAAAATGGGAAAAGCCTAAAACTCTTGAATCGAAAACAGCAGTTGAGGTTTATAAAATAAGTGCTTGTGGGATTTTTTGCAATGCATTAATAATGTGAAATTATATAACCTTTAACAATATTTACCAAACAGATTAAGTTCACAAATTGAAAAGGAATGTATACATTATTGTTTGCTTCCTTTTCCTGTGTATTTTTAGACATAGTTTTTTGAATACTAATATAAAATTGTTATAAAAATAATATAGTAATATGTTTACAAAATTTGTCTTGTTTTGCAGATTATATAAAAAACAAAGAAATGATCTTTACATCTTTTAATTTAAGCGCAGTACTACTTAAATGTGTATTTATAGGCCTACTGAGATTAATACACTTCAGTACCTGGGCTGTTACAAATGTAAAACGGTGAACAAGTCTTTACCTTTGTCTTATGTATAATAAGACAAGTCTTAACTAAATGTATTTGGACAGTTCTCTCCAAATATAGCCTTTAAATTAAACTATATGTTCTTTATAGCTCCCTTAGAACCTTTTGTGAATAATTTTAAGAATGTTGAAGTTTGTAGTTTCAGTCTTTGTATTTTTGGTCTTCGTTTGTGATTATTAAGCCACAGACAAGAGTTTAGGAAATGCTTGCAGCTCTTTGCTGGTTTTCATGTGAACCATTGCAGGAGAATGAATGTATTAGGCACAAGGCGGTTCTCCAGGTGTGACTTTTTTTCTCTGCTTTTTTACGCCTCATCTAACTCACTGTTCTTGAGTTTCAGGCAAACAATTATTGCCTGTGCTTCATTGTTTGTGACACTTCCTACCTGACCCAGGGAAATTCAGATTAGGGAAACTTCTTAAATCACACGCGATATCAGCCCACCAAATGCCAGCACAGAACACCATGAGTTTAAACTTTCATTTACATAAATATTCACTTAAATGTTTAATTGCACACCATGTAACTGACGTTTGGGAGATTATATCGCTCATGTTTAATATTTAGAAAATACAAATATAGCGACTTTAATTAAGCAAATGGAGTTACTAATGTTTGTTATATGGCTGCATAACAAACAACAAAGAAATGTAATATGGTGAATTTAGCTGGACCAGCTTCAGTAAAAGATCAAACTCTGTCAGAGCCAACAAATAGCAAATGTAGTGGATATGTGTTCCACGCTATATTCAAACAATGCAGGTAGGCATAAAAGGCAAATAAATGCTTAAGCTATTTAGAGAAAGAGCTTTACTTATTAGTATGTGACGTGAAGCGGGCATAAATTATAGACACTGTCGGGGTAAGCCACCTGCTCATTTAAAGATTCATATGCAAAATGTCCATATCACGTAAATATTAATATAGCCATTGAATTCAACGGCTTTCTGGAGATCAAAGAGGAATTCGTGGAGATTAAAGGATGCTGTAGTAAATTTATTTATCGGAAAATTGTACTTTCTTTATTGTTATTTTTAAATAGGCCTAGGTTTTTGTGAGGGGGGGGTCTTTCCCCAGTTATAATGGTTTCTATGCCATTACCTTCAAAATACAAGTAGGATTTATACTAAATTGGCAAAATTTGTTGGACATTTAATTGAATTTCGATATTTTAATAGCCTATTACATACTACATAAATATTCTTTGTAATTTTTTGTATTGTTTTCTTAGTTTATTTTTATGTTTTTTACATTCTTTTATACATATATTTATATCTAATGTAATACTCATTCAAAATGCCTGCCATATCCCGTTTTCGAGTATTGCTGCTTTTGCTAGCAAAGACAACTGGTTTTTCCTGATCAAAATTGGGCTTTTTTCCACCTGTGAAATGTTTGGACAAGAAAAGTTGGTTATTCGTTCGTCTTGAGCAACGTCTGTTTTACTCGCGCTTGTTTACCAAATGCGCATCTTGTGGTCGGCCACTGCACGCCCAAATAACAATAAAGCATGTGTCTGTCATGACATGTAAACCCACTATTCGTTGGGTGTGTTTTCAAACTGTCATAAGCAATATTCTGGCAAACTCATCCCAAACACTTTATTACAAGTTAAGAAATATCAGTGCGATTCTAGTGACAAGCCACTAAACAGTTCATTATGTATACTTCTGTGGTTTTATTATTTTTTTCATGCTGGTGTAGATATTTTAATTGACCTAAAAATATTGTAAACATATTGTGTTATTGTGAAATACTAATTATGTGAACAAAGATTACACTGATATGTAAACAGAAACAAATTACACTTTGCTTTATGTTTAGAATGTATTGAAAATGCGTAATTATTTCCTGTGAACATCAGAAGCCCATTACATTTGCAAGTATTAAATTCAAAGCTTCAGAAAAACAGCTAACGAAAATTTACTAAATGAAAAGGGCTCGACGCAAGGAAAAAAGTGTATCTTTGTTTGGCCCTCTTTGTTTACCGCGGGATTTTTTTTTTCATTTGACTAATTCATTTCAATGGCTTTCAAACTGGAAAATGGAAATGTTGCTCTTGCCCTCTATTTCAGCAGCCGCGTCCTGGCAACAGAGCAATTTTCTATCATCAGGGATAAACGGCATCGAACAGTACATTCGGATAAAAAAGCCCGTGATTGCTGGCCTTCCTGTCTGTCATCTCTCTAGAAAATCCTCTCCCCCAGACCTGAGCCGTGTGCTGTCAGAGCTAATAATGTCTTCTATTAAGTCGAAAAAGAACCCCGAAAAAACCCCACTGTTCTCGATTGTTCAACATTCTCAAAAGATAAAAGAGATTTCAGCAGAGTCACCTTAATTTGGATGAACTGAAAATTAATGCTTAAGAGGCAACATGCGCTCTGCCTTGGGTGCAATTTTGCGTTGAACAATGGAGTAGCCTTTAAGGCCTCTTTGTGTTGCTTTTTTCTTAGTATTTTTTCACTGATAAACATAATTCCTTACTCTTCGTTGCGTGGTGAAATTACGTATAATTGGGAACACGAAGATCTCGAAAAGACATGAATACCTCGAAAAGATACGAATGGCACTGTTGTCTTTAGTATTCATTTCTTGGATGAAAAGGGCTGTGAATATATGGCTATTAAAATGGACCGTTATTCTGTGATTTTGAGAACATCCTCACGAAATCTTCAAGTATATTCGTCTAGTCAACATATCGGTCAAACAGGTGCAAAGAATACAAAATAATTACAAAAATATAAAAAACATATATTATAGTCTTTATGGTCAATTTGGTCACATTTCTACATTAAAAGGCGTCGACCTCACATGATCACTATTTCTTATTTTGAATGTTTGTCGGTGAAAGATAATCTGCAGGTATTTTCTGCATTATATTTTCCTCATTAGCTCACATTGCTTTACAAGGCAATTTATTGAAACAGTTCTGAAATAAAATGTGCTCTAATACGTGACCTAAATCAATGGCAGGGTTGTAATGGTATTTGGTCTCCTCTTGATTTCTATTGTAGTGATATCGTGCAGAATACCGACAGCCGCGCGTGCTATCCATCTGCCTTCGCTTTGCCTCGCCATTTCCTCTGCTCACCAGCCATGGAAATCCGTCGACGCCTGCCTGTCTGTGTACAGCCGGTGGGGTTGAATTTGGGAGAGAGCAGACATGTTCAACCGCCTTTGCTGGATTTTCAAGTCTCTACAATCTGCAAGGTGCCTTTCCATTCGATCCGATCATGAAATGAAAACGAATGTGAATTTCGATCTTTGTGTTAAAGCTCGAGTATGATTGAAATGGACGCACTTGCATAAGGGCACACACAGGATGCAGTCGAGCGTTGGCATGTTCACACTTATCCTCCCTCTCTCTCCCTCTCTGACAGATATGTAATTTGATGCTTATTGGTTGACATTGCTATTTTAATGTTCCTATTTTTCTCTTATCATTAATAATAATTAAAGTACAAATAAGGCAAGCAACGTGTTAACAACAAACTGTCAGAGCAACCGTTTTATATGTTGAATCAATTTTGGGGATACTTTGAGTGGCTTTGCTTCATAATCGTATCATCTGATGTCTTTATAGGAAACATTTAAGATGCAGTTTTGTCTTTTGTCCAAAAAATTTTTTTTTAACTTAAATTCACTTTTAGCTTTTATAGATGAAATGTTCAATTTCTGAGGCTGTCAAATTATCTACCTTTTCCCATGCACTTTACTGTGCCATAAATTACTCTTATAGCGTGCGCAAGGATTATGAACATTATTTTGATTATTACGTCTTAAAAAAGCAGATATTAAGTAACATTTTTATAGATCAGGAGCACCAAGATTATTAAGATATTCCAGTTTTTTTTACCTGCATAAATAAAATCTACATATATTAAAATAAGGTGTTTCGGTCAATTAAGCACCCAAAATGCAAGCAAGAACGCATTATTATAAGTTCTGTTTTTACAATGGCATGGTTATTTGAGAACATATGTATCTGGTTTCGCTCCCACTTGACTAAATCTTCAGACTTGTCACTTACACAGATTCGGTCACGAATGGCAGAGCATGCATCAGCAATAAGGTCCCACAATCAATCAAATTCATATTGTTAACTCATTCAAAGAATCGTGTGCATGCAAATACTGACACGTTTCTCGAACACAAAGCAAGAAACCATTTAGCAACGTTTAATTTATTGAAACAATGATTTCATACATTCTTGATCCTTACCTGTCACAATTCTTCTGAGGTAAAACTATTTGATTTCTTGACTAAGAAATAATCCACACGAACAAGTGTTTCAGAGCGACCAGCTGCCTTTCTGTCCACCATGGAAAATGGTTATCTACGCCGGTTGTGCACTCTTAAATCCGGCAAAGTAAATAACATCCCTGGTAATAATAGCAAGGTACGCAGTTCTTGTTACAGAAAGGGAGAAAATTGAAACTAAATGCTGCATTTAGGGCTACCATTTTTGATAAGAGGATAATTGAGGCGACACTGGTGTATAATTAGAGGATAATTTATGCTATATCCACTTTTAATCCACCTCCCAAAATAAACATGGTCCATAATCATTACAGGCGAATTGTTCTTAATTTTATAGCGGCGTTCTGAATGCAGTCTAACGAATAATCAAAGAGGATTTGGATATAACTGATTGCGACCATAATTGTTTTTTCATGGCCGTTTAAAGCAAATTTATGCCACATCGTGAAGAAACGCGTTGTCTATAAAATAAAAACTGAGTGAAATGAGAATGAATAAACGTTGCAGTTGTAGGGTATATTTACATCGCGGTTTATAATGTGATCGCGATTTGCCAAACCACAAACTGCACTCGTAATTTGCATATATTTTCAGCTGTGACTGGCTCCTGATTACTACAAGGAGAAACTGTCACTAACCCAGGCCTTTTAGTGACTGGGGCTTAATTAAACCAGACCATATCTGGCGTGTTTAAAGCATATTTAATAGTACATGCGAATTCTTTCTAAAGGGGCTGTACTGCCATACAAGTGTCCACTTTTATAAGCTATTATTAATATCATCACCATCACATCGCACGTTTTTACAAAATATTTGTATTGAATTAGTTTGTTTTATTTCAGTGTGGTGCATTTTTTTAGGCTATATTGCGTTATTTTAAATGCATATGCAAATTTATAATTCTATTGTAGCGTACTTGTACATATGACAATAAAAAGCTACTATACATTCGTTTTCTTATGCGTCGATTTGATTCGTGCATGTTCACGGTTGCTTTCGGTTGTTGACTTCTTTCGATTAATTACTCATATGGTATTGTCTCAGGAGGCGTATTTCTGAATTTAGTGAATATCAAAGGGATACCCCGGCATTATTATTCTCCACATGGTTATGGCTACGGTGGGAGCTGTTAAGGTAGGTTAACTCACTGTGAAGTCTCAGCTAAAGCAGAGAACTGATGACGTTAGGTTGAATGACCAATCGGAAGGCGCTGCCCTTTGGAGACAAACCATTTTACTTGTAGTGGCTGCATCAAGTCTGGAAGCAAGGACTCAAATTTAACAGAATCCACCTTAAAATCTCTGCCTTTACTCAAGCCCACCTTCTACCATACCGCGTGAGAATTACAGGACAAAAAAGCGGATAAATCGTGGAGGTAATAACGCAATAACTCCTAACCGAGGAGAGAAAGAAACGAGCACAACGAAAGGACTCATTTGGACTTCAGGGATAGGGGGTAAGTGCTCTCAAAGCAGAAAATTTGATGATGACCATGACTACGATGGCTGACGGTCTGGAGGCTCAAGACTCGTCGAAATCTGCTTTCATGGAGTTTGGACAGCAATCGCACTCACAACAGAGCTCCCCGTCGATGGCCGCCAGCCATTATCCGCTTCACTGTCTCCACTCCGGGTCTCATCATCATCAGCACGACAGCTCTCCGTACTCTGGCTCTAACTCCTACAACAGGTCGCTACCTTACTCCTATGTTAGCCATCCCCACCACAGTCCATACCTGCCGTCCTACCACAGTAACGCCACCGGAGCACAGACCAGGTTAGACGCCACAGGTAAGCGTATACAAAACTCTTCGTTGTTGTAATAGCCTACGCGCTTAAAAAAAAAGTAACGCGCACATTTGACGTTTCCTGGATTATTTCTGACTATTACTAAATGTCAGAGTAGTCTATTTAAAAGAAAGAATTATTACAAATATAAGGGGTCTTACCCCTCCGTGCGCCTTTTGTTCTCGTAGTTTTGCTTCAGATTGCCAGTGATTTCGCCCTTGTGTTTGCATTAACGGTGTTCTCCTCAAAATGATTTATTGCGTTCCGCCAGTGATTCTACCCACCACTGCAAATTATAATTAGCATCTAATTGTCTCTGTCTCGTCATGTCACTACATGCAATTTCCTAAATATGACAATGTAATGATGTTATAGAGAGCTTTGAAAAAGGGGCGAAACACTACAGATGTATTATGGAATGCGTATTTGTGGGTTAAATTTTTTTTAATTTCAATTTTGAATTCCATACGCAGTATTTAATGTTTGCTTGTAGAGTATTCACGAAACGATGCTCTTTTCAGAACAGCAGAAAACAACAGTGATTGAAAATGGGGAAATACGTTTCAACGGAAAAGGCAAGAAGATCAGAAAACCAAGGACGATTTATTCCAGTTTGCAGCTTCAAGCATTAAATCACCGATTCCAGCAGACTCAGTACCTGGCGTTACCGGAGCGCGCAGAGCTGGCTGCGTCTCTCGGGCTCACACAGACACAGGTGACAGTCTGTCTTTGTTTTCATTTTGGAAATATAATAATTAATACACGTTTTGATTGTTACGCTGTGTCGTATATTGCGTTAATATTAAAATATTATATTGTTTCTGTTGTAAAGAATCAATTCACTTATCATAAATAAATTTAATATTGTTCGTATTTCTTCTTTAAAAATGAATACTGCTACTTTGAATTCTAATAAAGCAATCTCACTTTTTGTTTTTCAGGTAAAGATATGGTTTCAAAACAAAAGGTCTAAATTCAAGAAGTTGTTAAAACAAGGCGGTAACCCTCATGAGATTGACCCTCTACCCGGCTCCATCGCCCTGTCCCCGCGCTCTCCAGCCATTCCTCCAATCTGGGACGTCTCAGCCTCCTCCAAAGGAGTAAACATGTCTGCTAATAGCTATATGCCCGGCTACTCGCACTGGTACTCCTCGCCTCACCAGGACGCCATGCAGAGATAGGCAGACAAGTGTGTTTTAGGCCAGAGGCCTTGATGTTGACATCCTGTCTTCGCCCTCACGTGCGCTAGGACGTACATTGTCGTCGATTTAAAATCCCTGATAGAGAACTGTACTATTAAGGGAAGAATTTGAAGAAAGAAGACATCTGATTTAGCGAACGTGGAGCTAACTGTATGAATTCATCGGTAGCAGCTAAAACGGATTGCTTTAAAATCTCAGTTTGACTTGTAACACAAACACATCTCCAACGTGAAATTTGGACAGGAACTGTAACGTTTTCACACAAACACTGCTTGAGTCGCATTTGAAAACGAACTCAAACCTGCATAGATGTTTCTGATCATGAAAGCATTTTGATTGTAAATATACTGTACGATTTTAGCTGTTGAAAACTTTATATGTTTTGTCATACATGGAGTAAACCATGACTTCAAGTAACGTGTCGTGCCTTTCATTTTGGGGGGGGAACGGTAAAAGACATGTCAATTGAAATCCACGGTAACACTGAATTTGAGTCTAATTTTAGCATTAAAACATTTCCATAAAATAATTAAAATTAGTATTCACAAACGACTTGCATTTCGCACAGAAATGTAAGAGATCGAATCCATGTTGCATGTGGATAAAATATCAATTTTATGACGTTCAGCTACGAGTTATGGAATATTTTTAAAGCAATAACAAGACAGCTTACCCGAGTTTGTCGTTTCTCAATGTTTTTCCTACAGAATAGAGCCGCATCTTGTCCATCTTGTCATTCTCTAGCTCAATTATTAAGGTATTGACAAAATGTTTTTCCCTTTTCTCTCTGCCTTGATCTGCGAGAGGCTGAATGCCTTTCGCCACAGGATCGATCCTGAACAAAGCATCCAGCTGCAGTCTCGTTCAATATGAAGGAGATATTTGGGACAATTTATGGGTTTTATCCAAGAGAGGTTTTTTCCATTCTCATAAATGCAGACATAATTAGGGTAATTTTTGATGTAGCCCGCTGATTACAGCGTTTTTACCGTCAAAGATAATTACCTGTAATTTTCTACCACTTTTAATACTAAAAGGCATTTTTATTTGGATTTGAAGTGGCGAAGACGAAACAAAAGATGAAATTATTCGGTTATTCATGTACAAATTGCTGAGAAGAGTGAACGCTTGGGATATTATCTAAAATTACAATGTTGAATAGGGAGACGAGAAGCCCCTGCAGCTGTCAAATCGTGGATGCCCCAGACGCAGAGAATGGGGCTTGATTTTCTGAAAAGGATTCCTCATCAACGGATTGGGCTTGTTCACTTATGTTTGATCTCCGTATAGGAACATATATCACGAAACATTCAAAAACACATTTGTTAGTTTATGGTTTGAGCAAAATGCACGCAGCAATGTCAACAGAATATACCCTGCTTTTGGAACATGAAACATAAAATACTTGTAAGATAAACGTCCATTAGAAGAATCACGACTGATTCAGCAAAATGAAAGATTTGTTTTGAACGGCTGGGAAAGGCAGACAGACAGCCGCGGATACCGCAACACATCCGACACAAAGCTACAGCCATACTGAGAAACAACTCTAAATATGTAGGAGCACGTTAGCATCGAGTACACAGTTCGTATGTGAATGTATGTCTGTTGTGTGCGTGCGTGCGTGCGTGTGTGTGGGGGGGAGAGAGAGAGAATCAAGCGACGTGATGAAGCCCCAATAAAAACAATTCACTGTTTTACAATTTATGCAAAAGGATTAGTGTCCTTCGTAACATTTTATAATAAATGTTATCATTGCAGTTAATCCAACAGCAATGATGCCCCCCATCAACATCGACCAACAGCAAAACAACATGGTAATAGCACAACGCTTACCGTCGCTAAACTCATTCTTTGGCGTGGATCTAAACCTCTGGCTTTAATATTTCAATAAAGATACCGTTGTCCATGCGAACGGTCCTCTGTTGAGTAAGCAAATCCAGGTGTGAAAGTGTTTGCACACCCCGACACCTCTTATATATTGCCTGCAAAATTAGCAGTTATTACTGTCACTGTTTAGTGATGGTGAGCCAGGAAAAAACCTTCTGCAATCAAGAACCAGGCGCATCTTTGCAAATTATAGATAATTGTAAATGTCCAGATTATGATAATGGAGCTAATCCTGGTGGAAGTATAATTATTGTTGAGTGTAGTTGAGGGTGTCCAGTAAAGCTAACTGTCATTATTTATACGCGGTTTGCAGAGAATTCGTTGAGTGGAAAATGTTCAGTTGGAATTTAACAAGACTCTCGATATAATGGCATGGGATATAGCTGTTTGTGTGTGTAATAAAAAGAGAGAAGGGTGGTGTGTTGGGTTTTCAGTATGTGTAGGCCATGCCTGTATGTGTTTGTGTGTGGGGGGGACAAATTATTAATATTACGTATATTTACTCATGATCATGCAATGGGTTGGGCATATTTGTCACTGAGCTGGTGTCTGTCTGGTCTCACAATTAAAGCCAACAAACATTTTTACCGTTGTGTAATTATTGTTATTGTTAACCAAATTTTAGTTAACATGACAAGCACCGTGTGTTTTGTTCAGGAATTCTGGAAGTAATCCAATAGACCAAATCTTATATTACTGCGCATGAACCGTGGACCAAAACTTATGCATCTATTTTAACGCCCAGAGCCACTTTATTATGAGTCGATCGACGAGGAGGTGAATTATTATTTCACAACATAATAGGCTAAATATTCATGAAACCGTTTAGTTTTTTTAAGACTATATAGGCCTACAGGTATAATATTCATAGTCAACAAAGAAACCTGAAATCAAGACGTGATGGCTTGCTTTCAATATTTATCGTGGCAGTACAGTATAGCAATGTAAGCACTGGTTTCGAATTTTCAGCATTTTTAAGCAGGAGGGCCTGTCAGGGTTGGGCTGTGGTCGCCCAGGCTGCTTTGTCCCCACAGGCATGTAGACTGCCTCCGTTCCGTCCCTTCGTTTTCTGATGTGAAGAATAGAGAGACAGCAAGGGAGAACACGTTGTTTGTAACAATATTAATTTAAATCTTTTAGATATTATGTTTTAATAACGAAAATTAAAAAAATATCGAAAACCTGTTTGGAATTGGCCGTTTAAAGTAATAATAATAACAATAATAGGCCTAGTAATAATAATAATGCGTTGTGAAATTTTAAATGTTCATTGAATTGTAATTCTACTAATTGGTAATTCTACAGCATTTTTAACAAGACAGAAATATTTTTTATTTCCGCCATTTAATTATTAATTGCTTAGACAGCAACCCATTGTCCTATTTTTAAAATAATGGCGTTGTTTTCTTTACAACAACAATCCAATGTCATGCATTATAAAAGTAGCCTACCCATATTAGGCCCCAGTGATAGAAAAGTCAAGCAAACACCGTGTTAGCACTGAGATCTAGAGCTACAAACCGGTGAAAATTTAACTTAAAAAATACAAAATATTATCTAATTTAAGAAAAAGCATTTATTTTTGGGTCCGTTTTTTGCCACATCGTCGGATGCACGCGCTGAGATGAAAATTCAAGGCACCATTGAAATTGTTCGGGTCCATATTGTCCATTTAAAACATTTAATAAGTCTTCCAAATGCAATAAATTACATGCACACATTTACACATTTTACACGGTCTTCTATGACTGCCATAATAATACATTGCATATTCCTCAAAAATTGTTAACACCAGTCCGATATACAACAAAATAATATGCAAAGTTCAGTACAACGTTCCTGATCCGAGTGCCAACGAGTGTTGTAACGTGCCGGGTGCCTGAAGGTGAGAATTCATCACCCCGGTGGAAGAATACCACGGAGAACTGTTGTTGTCCATAAACGTCGATGCCACTGTGTTAATATTTTGCGGCTGATGGTGAGGTCTCTGAGGACCCTGTGAGTCCCACACCGCGGGAGACTGCGGTGAGTTACACGCCATCGGGTCACTGGAGCTGGGGCTGTGCTCTGGTGGCAACTCGCCGTTTTTCATGATCTTCTTTAGTTTCGATCTTTTATTTTGGAACCAGATTTTCACCTGTAGAAATAAACGTTAGATGAGTTAGTGGGGTAATTTAATTTAATAGAAAAAAATAAACAATGTACCTGCTATTTATACTGTATATATAGTAATTATATTTGTATAATATTGAATATTAATAATAATAGCGCACAAACACATTAAATGGTCTATTCGACAAATGCACCTCATCTTAAAAATATATTGCATTAAAAAAATGTATTCTTTTTATTTTAAAGTATTATGTAAAAAAACTTGAAATGACAAGTTTTCTAACCTGAGTCTGTGTGAGTCCTAGGGACGCAGCGAGCTCGGCTCTCTCTGGAAGCGCGAGGTATTGCGTGTTCTGAAACCGCCTCTGCAGAGCAGCGAGCTGAAAACTTGAATAGATCGTGCGTGGCTTTCGCACTTTCTTGGGTTTTCCGTTGACCATCCTCACTTCGGGCTCGGCTGTTTCTTTTTCTGCTGCGTGAGAGGAAATTAGATAAATATAGATGGAAAAACTCTTGCTTGCATTTATAGTCGCGATTCATGTCAATTGGTTTAAAAATGTTGCTTTGTATAAAGAAGACTGTGAAATCATTCTATAAATCTCTACAAGCCTTCTTCGATATTTGTTGTTTAGAATAAAAAATACACACATAATAAAAACATGTTATTTTATTTTTATCATTATTGATAATTATTTTTTACACATCTAAATAGGCTCATAAGTGCAACGTAGACCTACTTGGTCCAATGTTGTTACAAAACACAGACCTTAATAAAAACAAAACAAGTAATCAAGTAGTAGCTACATCAACACAATTATTTTCAACTTTCAACAACATCTATAATAATAATAGTAATAATAATAATACTACAAATTGTGCTTAATATGTTTAGATTTAATAACAAAAATAATATTAACATACAACAACTAACCTTGCGGACTCGGTTGTGACTGCACCCTGTTATATGTTCCCGCATATTGATGATATGCTGTAGAGTATGAGCCGTAATCAGGGTAGGACTTTGCAGGGTAATTTCCAGAAGATCCATTGACTCCGTGGTATTGGTACTGATAGGTATTAAGAGGTTTCCCATACGAGCCCGAATTTGGTGAACAATAGCCATGATGAACTGCTCCAGCAGGGCTGTAATAGCCAGAATCCGTGGCTGTCGACTCCGGTAGGGTTGGAGATTCCTGAGATGGGTGATGCATCGTAGAGAGCTGAAAAGGGTTTTGAAAATCTGCTGGTTTAATACTCGGAATCCTTCTGTCGAATACTCCAGTCATAGTTTGGAAAAGCGCAATGGCTGAGATCACGTAAAAAGGCAGTTTTACTCAATAGGGGTCCCGACTCTACACTAACATTGTGTGTGCAAGCGTCAAGCGTCTCTCTTGAAGACTGCTTTAAGCCCCGCAGCAAAGACTTGGTTAAATCCTAAATTGCGCTGTTACGCACTGCAGGGAGGATCTAGTGCCATTGGCCAAGGAGCACAGCAGACGGGAGTTACTCCCCAACTCGTTAAACCAGTTTTCAGGAGATCACAAACTTAGACAGGTATTTATGGTATGTTTACAAACACAATGAAATAGAAATTTAGCTATTTAGCTGAGACATAGTCTTTTTAATGCTATAGTTCTAATAAACAATGTTATTCCATCTCTAGAAGCAATGTCTGATGCCTGAATGTTTACAACAAAATACCCCCAAAGACGCAGATCCAGTTACATTTTCAGATGTTGTTTTTTTCTAAAACAAATAAATCCTGTTACACTTCTAACGAATTTGATCTTTGGTTTAAATGGGCTCTGTTTAAATATCAAACTGATGTGCTACCTGCTAAGCTACCATATACCAGACCAGTCTTTAACATATTTATTATTATTTCTAATTACTTTTTTTTATTAAAGCCCGAATCTGGCACCTGTGTCGTGTGCCTGGAGCATTTGTTTTTTCTCTTAATGTACATCACATATATTAAGTAACTATTGGTGATAACAATGATAGCAACCTAAAAATAAAATTGTACAACGCCGTTTGAAAAAAGGTTTTAAATACATGGTAAGGTTATCTTATTGAAAAGCACAGATCAACAGCCATTTATGAAAAAAACAGCAATAGTGGTGAAATGGTGCCACCAAGTGGAGGTAGGCCCTAATAGACATACCTATTCAATTAATGGTGGTCAAGCACTGTAGTATACATGAGTGCAGGTTTTAAGTTTCATAAATGCATTAAAAAATAACATTTAAATGTCAAATAGTTTTTAGTTTAGCACGTCTGGGCTTGGTTTGAAGATCTTAACCAATGTCGTAGATTATTTGAAGAGTTTGGTTTCAAAATGAGATAACCTGCGTTTTTAAATATTTTCAAAAATCATGTTTTTTTATTGTGCATCCCAATTAGTATCAATCAAACTGCAGTTGGTATGTTAACCATGAAAATACTGCTAACTAACAAAATAAAAACATGATAACATAATAAAAAACATTATTTTTGATAATTATTTTGATAATTAAATATTTTTAAATAGTTCTTTAATTTAATATTCATAAAATTATTTTGATTTTTTTTATGAACGGAGTTATCTCATTTTGGAACCAAACTTTTCATTTTATGACGGAGAAACGCTTTATTTCCCGAACCAGCATACATCGCTTTTTAAAAAGCAGAACTTTAATGCATGGTGGCTGTCAGGTCCAAAGGTGCTAAACTAATGCCCAAACTTTCGCAATCTTTAATCTCTGAACAGCAACAGGTAAATGAATATACCGTTAAACATAATAAAATACATGTGACAACCGACTCCGTTCAAGTAACGTTTTCTGCGTTTCCCAAAAGTTTCTGAGCTTAAACGCCCACTCATGTTAGAAATAAATAACTAAACAAGGAAAGTGAACATTTAAATGCATTAATTATATTTATGCATAATAAGCGTATAATTCTAACATACATAGCACTTAAACTTTAAGTATTTTTAATGCGCCCAAACCGTTTAAAAAAACCGGAAATGACGCAAGATGACCAACAGTCTTTTTAGACTATGTACTAAATTAAACCAAATGTCCTGTTATTAGTCATAAAACGCGTTAATGCAAAATTAAAATTAAAACGACAGAGACGCTTAGAAACATCGCGGAAAAGTTAGTGTTTGTTTTCCCTGCGTTTTGAAACATTGCGCCTGTGTGAGCGTGGTGTAAATAGGCGCTCGTACTGTGATGGGGGATGGGGCAACTGAGAGCTCTCGTGCTCCACTAACTCAGCGCTCCCTTTAATCTCTCTTTTCCTCTTTATACCGATGCTGTTTTAAAGTAGAAATCGCATTTCCCGTTACCGCATGTGTTACGTGGCACCCGAAGACCAAAAAAAGTCGGCGTGCGATTGAATTTTGGTGCAAAAAGAGATCAAAATGTTTCCCACTGGAGCAGCTGGTGGTGAGTATTATTGTGGTTAGCGAGCGTGCTAGCGACGAATTGCTATGCGAACGAGTTAGGTATTATATCTGGAAATAAAAATATATATTTTACTGGTTCTTGGTTGTGCGTGATAATTGTTTTTAAATGACCTTTTGTTTATATTATTAAAGTGTTTCTTTCACATGTATGTCAAGTGTTTGTTTTGTAGGCCCATTGTTATTGTTAGCCAGCTAGCTGAACTTGTTGACCTGGCTTTTGAATTCAGCATCAGCTGGTTGAATTCTGACATGCATGCCAGGGTTAATATTGAACACGTTGTAACGATCTCACAGTTAGGGGTATTTAAGTAGTTTATCTGATCTTTTAGTGCTTATTTTAAACGTTTTAACGTTGGCCGTTTGCTACCTGTTTGACTTAGCCAGCTACTGGGACGTGCTAACTAATATTCAGTGTAACGTTAGTAAATACTTATTGTAATGTTACTTGTTGCGTTGCTGTAGATGTGTAACATTATTTTATTTACTTAGAAGTATATAGAAATGCAGCAGCAGTTTCTAGTTCTTGGTTGACTGGTGTGTGTGTGGGGGGGAGATGTTTTCTAAACATCAAATGCAGAGTTTTGAGCTGAGAGTTTATTTTGATGTTTAGAACAATTTAAAGGAATATTGTAGTCTAACGCAGATTTTATTTTGTTTTACGTAACCTATACTTTTGTGGTGCATCATGAAATTAAGTTATTTCAGTTAATTTAAATGATGTTTGGGACTTTGGCAGGTTGTTGAGTTGTTTGTATGGTGTTGGTGATAAGGCCTGCAGCCCAGTGGGATGGGTCCACATCCCCAGTATCTTCCTGCCTTTTTCGGGGTTGATAAGATGGGCTGGGGCAGTTCAGGGAATCTGTCAGCAAAGGGTGTCAGATGCATAGGGACTCTTTTTGAGTTTTTCATTGAATGAATATGGACAGTATGTTTAACAAAATTGCATAAATTTTTTTTGTAAATCAGTACAACCTCTGTAACACAATATAGTACATTAGACATTTGTAAACCGTCCCTTCTTAAATTTATGGATCTTCAGTTAATTCACCTTTTTAATGTGATCATAAGTTGCATATCATGATGTATAATATAATCAAGTGTAGACTTTTGCATAAAACCTGTTAACAAGCACTACTAATTCCATTATAATGGCTATGTTATCGATGCATTTGTATATTTTAATTCTCATAATCACTCATTTCGAGATCTGTTTGAAATAACATGTTATTGTCTTTTATAGCTCCTGAGCCGAGTCAGGGACATCAGTCCTCTGGGTCAGATGTTTCTGGTAAGTGGCCCAGACTAAGCTAACCCGTTGAAAGCCAAGGGAATATTTACAGTACTGTAACCTAGCCGTGTTCCTAATTCACCTTTAAATGTTTACCTAAAGGTTTATTTTAAAAGCATTTATATTTTGAAACATTTTGCAATTGAGAGTTTTGTAATAACAGATTGATGATTCATCAAAGTTGTCAGTATTGCTTTGTGTTTAGTTTTTAGTTGTTGAATGGGTTAGGTACTTATGTTGATGAGGTTCTGTAAATCCGTAGAAGAGAAAAGATAGATGGTTTCATAGGATGCACGTACCTGGCCCGATGTTAATTTCTGGTCTGTTTAGTTATATTATAATTGTTTATTTTATATTTAATCTATATTACTTTATATTAACATTTTATTGTGTATTAATTGTATTGAATTCACTTAAATCTACTCGGCAGTTATTGATTTTTGGTCCACATAACGTTTGTTTGTTGCCATCTGAAACATCTGTAAAGGGTTATATAATGTGTGGGTGTTTGAGTTTATTTGGTCCTCCAGCTTTAAGTATTGTTACCTCAATGTTCAGGTTTCATTATGTCTGACTAAAAGAGGTCCAGTAATAAAACAAGGTTAAGATATTTTGCCAAAAATTATCTTAATGTTGACTGAGCAAAAATGTGAAAAAAATCATTGATGTCATTTACTATCTGGTGTTATTGAAAATATTCCCTTGCTGAATATCTCACATCCTTATTTTATTTTTCTTGAGATATACTTGAAGCTGTACTTATGTGTTGTGAGACTAAAAAGAGACATTTTATTTATTATATCTGCCCTGCAGCTCCCCTGTCTCCTATAGCACAAGAATATGTCTTCAAACCGCCTCAAAGGCCAGACTTTGGCACGATGGGTAGGACAATCAAGCTTCAGGCCAACTTTTTTGAAATGGAAATACCCAAGTTGGAGGTGTACCATTATGATGTAGACATCAAGCCTGAGAAATGCCCAAGGAGAGTTAACCGGTAAACACATTTTGTATAAAACGTAACATTTCAGCTTTAGCTGATTGCGTGGAAGAGCATTTCTAATCGCTGATTGGTTTTTCTTTTGTAGCGAAATTGTTGAGCACATGGTCCAGCACTTTAAAACGCAGATCTTTGGAGATCGAAAACCTGTGTATGATGGGAGGAAGAATCTCTACACTGCCATGCCTTTACCCATTGGAAGAGACAAAGTATGCACTTGTAAAATGTTGGACACTCTCATATTCTTTCACGTTACTCAAAGCTTTGTTTAACTGTGATAGGTTTATGCGTTTCAGCAGTGCCTTAAAAGTTACACATACCATTTCTGATTGAGCTCGTTTTGCCAATCTGCTCCTCTAGGTGGAGTTGGAGGTCACAATTCCAGGCGAGGGAAAAGACCGGAGCTTTAAAGTAGCTATCAAGTGGGTGTCCTGTGTGAATCTGCAATCTCTACATGAAGCATTGTCTGGACGGCTGCCAAATATTCCCTTTGAGACCATTCAGGCTCTGGATGTTGTCATGAGACATTTGCCCTCTATGAGGTCAGTGGCTTTGTCATCTTGACCCTAAGATCAATATTCTTTATACTCTACTTTTAGGGGACCTTATACTTTATCCTTCTGCATACAACAACCCCATGTTTCTCAATCTGTCTCCATAATACTTTCATTGTTATCTATGTGTCTGCAGGTACACCCCAGTTGGACGTTCATTCTTCACTCCCTCCGAGGGTTGCTCCAACCCCCTAGGTGGAGGAAGAGAAGTCTGGTTCGGCTTCCACCAGTCTGTTCGACCATCCCTCTGGAAAATGATGCTCAACATTGATGGTTCGTACGCACTTACATCTGCTGGATTTAGGAACCTTTGTTGAACTGCTAATGTTTTGTTTTATAAAATGTGTTTATTTTTTAGTGTCTGCCACTGCGTTCTACAAAGCTCAACCTGTGATTGAGTTCATGTGCGAGGTATTGGATTTTAAAAGCATCGAAGAGCAACAGAAGCCCTTAACAGACTCCCAGAGAGTGAAGTTTACTAAGGAGATTAAGGGTGATTACTCATTACGGTGATTAGTGTCACGTCCATCGGTTACCTGTAGCTTTGTTTATTTGAACTCTGTGTTTGTTTAACAAATCAGGCCTGAAGGTGGAGATCACTCACTGTGGACAGATGAAGAGGAAATACAGGGTGTGTAATGTGACCAGGAGACCAGCCAGCCATCAGACGTAAGAGTTACAAGTCACATTTGAACCCCCTTGAAATTGAGGTTTACTTATTTTTGTATGAATGTCATGGTGCTGTTATGAACGTATGATCATGGCAAAACTATCTAATGAACCTTATGTTACTGATTCAATATATCTTTTTTAAGTTGATTCTATTTGTGTTCAGGTTTCCCTTGCAGCAGGAGAATGGTCAGACCATCGAATGCACTGTCGCACAGTACTTCAAGGATAAATACAAACTGGTGCTGCGATACCCACATCTCCCATGTTTACAAGTTGGCCAGGAGCAGAAGCACACCTACCTTCCCCTAGAGGTTTGTCAAGACCTTTCTTTTTTTTCTTGTTCCTGGCTGTGTTTCTGATGTCTTTTCTGATATCTGATGTCCTTTTCTCTTCAGGTCTGTAACATAGTAGCTGGACAGAGATGCATCAAGAAACTGACAGACAATCAGACCTCCACTATGATACGTGCCACAGCCAGGTCTGCACCTGACCGTCAGGATGAGATAAGCAAACTGGTAGGCACATCTATACCACTTGTGTTTGCATTTCGAGAATATCGACAACAACCCACGTGACAATTTTTCATGAGTTTTGGTTGTTTTGTGACAGATGAGAAGTGCCAACTTCAACACAGATCCTTATGTGCGTGAGTTTGGAGTAATGGTCAGAGACGAGATGACTGAGGTCAACGGACGGGTTCTTCAGGCACCTTCAATTCTCTATGGGGGACGGGTAGGAACCTATGTTAGTTTTGCCATTTGAATTCATCCATTTTCACAGATTTTTGGTCATGACAACAATAATCATAATCGCTCGTATATATTTAAAATTCTGCAGTACCACTATTTATATGTCTTCGTAAATTGAACATGTCTGTTTTGTATTTCAGAACAAAGCAATAGCTACTCCAGTCCAGGGTGTGTGGGACATGAGAAACAAGCAGTTCCACACAGGAATTGAGATCAAAGTGTGGGCCATCGCCTGCTTTGCCCCACAGAGGCAGTGTACAGAACTCCTTCTAAAGTAAATGCTTTGACCTGAATAGTTGTTTTTCTCTCTAATTAAATGTTTGAGACCTGTTTTTTACATTTTTATATAATCTTATTCCATTTCCCAAAATATAGAACCTCACAGTCTAATCTGTTTCTCGTTTCTCATAGGGCATTTACAGACCAGCTTCGTAAAATCTCCCGTGATGCTGGGATGCCCATTCAGGGCCAGCCATGTTTTTGCAAATACGCCCAGGGAGCAGACAGCGTGGAGCCCATGTTCAAGCACCTCAAGTACACTTACCAGGGCTTACAGTTGGTGGTGGTCATCCTACCTGGGAAGACCCCTGTTTATGGTAATTTAACCTCTCTCTGTTACGTCAGTCTTGCAATAATTGTTTCTTTGTCATAACAATCTAAATTTGAATCCTTAAAGCTGAGGTAAAGCGTGTTGGCGACACTGTTCTTGGCATGGCCACACAGTGTGTCCAGGTGAAGAATGTCCAGAAAACCACACCTCAGACCCTTTCCAACCTCTGCCTCAAGATTAATGTCAAACTGGGTGGTGTGAACAACATTCTTCTTCCACAGGGCAGGTAAGGACTGCTTTGACTCAAGACTTTGTCTCAAACCGTAAAACCGTTTTTTGCTGTTTTATATCCCTGTTTTGTTCTTTAGGCCCTTAGTATTTCAGCAGCCAGTCATCTTTCTGGGTGCAGATGTGACTCACCCCCCAGCTGGAGATGGCAAGAAACCTTCTATTGCTGCTGTAAGTCAGACAAACTTCTGATCTTTAGGTTGGCTCGCAGAACTGGACTGCAGGCTGGCAATCCACTGATCTGATTTCTACCAAGAAATATGAAATCAATTATGTTACTAATATCTGTTCACTAAAACCAATGAGCATTGACACAATAAGAGTGGCTTTCGTTAGACTATTACGTTCTAGGTCTAAGACATCCATAAATCTGTTTATGCATCTAACTATAGAAGAATATCATGTTAATGTCATATGTCTTCTGACATTTAGGTGGTGGGCAGTATGGATGCCCACCCGAGCCGATACTGTGCCACGGTGCGAGTACAGCAGCACCGTCAGGACATAATTCAGGATCTGGCCACCATGGTGAGAGAGCTGCTCATCCAGTTCTACAAATCCACACGCTTCAAACCCACACGCATCATCTATTACAGAGACGGCATCTCTGAGGGGCAGTTCAACCAGGTAAGCTACAGGCCAAGAATTGCATTTTGTCAAAACCTAGCATCCGTGTACAGCAACCTGTAATGTACACGTCTTAATCCTCATCCTCATGTCTTGCCCACCTAGGTTTTGCAGCACGAGCTGCTGGCAATCCGTGAGGCCTGCATCAAGCTTGAGAAAGATTACCAGCCTGGCATCACTTTTGTGGTTGTCCAAAAGAGACATCACACCAGACTCTTCTGCATGGATAGAAATGAACGGGTAAGTGATGCCACAGGAGCTAAAGTGTCTTTTACCGTCTCCTGTCTTTATTTTTTATTCTGTATGCTTGTGACACACATGCTTCCTGTTGAGGCCTTTTATTATTTGTTGTCACTTATTATTTGCCTTTTAAATGGGCTTTTTGTATTCAAGGTCGGAAAGAGCGGCAACATTCCTGCTGGCACCACAGTTGACACCAAAATTACTCATCCATCGGAGTTTGACTTTTACCTTTGCAGTCATGCCGGAATTCAGGTAATTGAATTGAAATATTCAGGTCATTGAATATTTCAGTCAAAGAAAGTGCATGTTAATTGGCTGTATTTCCTTTCTGTATGTCAGAGAGTTTGTGGTTTAGTTTTTCATAATTGCTGAATCTCCACAGGGAACCAGTAGGCCCTCCCACTATCACGTGCTGTGGGACGACAACCATTTCACCTCTGATGAGCTGCAGGTCCTCACCTACCAGCTGTGCCACACCTACGTGCGCTGCACCCGCTCTGTCTCCATTCCCGCACCAGCTTATTACGCCCACCTGGTGGCGTTCCGTGCACGCTACCACTTGGTTGACAAAGAACACGACAGGTACTCATGGCAGAGATTAAGCTGTCCTAGACAGTTACTTCTTGTCTGCTTTTGCCCTAAAGCAAACCTGTTATCTATTCTTTGAATGTCAAATCATACCCTTAAAAAAAGTTATTTCTTAAAGCATTTTGGAATGGTTTCTCTTTAGCACAGATTAAAAATAATTGCCACTAGTTCTTATTGGATGTGTGTTTGTTTGTGTTTATCTTTTTTCTTGGCAGCGCTGAGGGCAGCCACACATCAGGTCAGAGTAACGGCAGAGATCAAACGGCCCTAGCCAAAGCTGTTCAGATCCACCAGGACACTCTTCGCACCATGTACTTCGCCTGAACATAGCCAGAAACAAGCCCCACATTCTCTTTACATCACGGTCTGTGTGTGTATGCGTTTTTGTGTGTGTGCCCTGTTTATGTAATGGGTACAAATAGAAAAATATGCTGTTAGGTTTCCAAATGCCCATGTAGAAAGTTCCAAACATACTTTAATATCCTGTCATGAATTTTTAGGACTGTAAGATGTGAATTCAATCATTTCTTTTTATTTTGTTTGGTGGGCAAGGGTGTGTTTTTCTGTTGTACATGTGCATGTCAAATTAGAGGTTAACATGTTTACATAGTCAATCCAAAAATGTAAACTATTTTTAAATTGAAAGTTACATTTGCATTGGGGGGCGTCAGATTCGGTTTTTATAGCCAAGGCCGGTGATGGAGACTAAACAGTAGTATTTACAAACTCGTCAAACCAATGGGTCAGGGTTAGTTAAGGACAAAACGGATCAGGTTAAGCGATTGTGGGGGATGCAGTTTCCACACCTTAATTATTTATCAGCGAAGCAAGTGCACTGACAAGAAGGGGACTTCAGGACAAAAGTACTTACCCTGTTTTGTTTCATTTATGTGTGCTAATATGAATTTTATCTTGGTGTCATTTAATGTTCAAGTCCGAGCTCAGTCAACCTACTGTACCTGTCCTTCACGATTGATCGGGAATTATCACATGCTCGCATTGGACACTTTTAACATTTTAAAAGACGTGCAGAATCAAGAACATTATTAGGATGTGGGAATGTTGGAATTGTGGTGACAATCAGTTTTCTGGCTCTCCGTCACTCATGTGAGACTGGTTCTCATCCTCCGTAGATCTGAGCCAGGATTCTCTTTAAATGGATATTTGTTCATACAAGTCCTGTAAAGTACTAATATCTTTGGACTCTAAGCATTTAGATGACGAGATTATCTTGTATGTACGTTTTTATTTGACTGCCATGAGCATTTTTCTTTTAAATGTCCGCTGTGATTGTAACAACTCAAGGTTTCGGTGGATGGGTACATACGTTGCTTTTCATTTTTTTCACATCCGGTAACTCCTGGATGGAAAAGGTGATCATAGTTCAAGCACCTGTTTTAATTTCACAATTCCCCACATGAAAAAAGTGAGGCCAGTTTTGTGTTGGAGATTCCAGAGCCTTGTGATCTAGAAGTTTGACTGTACTATGCTGTGGGTTTGACAGTTTACTACCGTCACCACACTCCAGCTAGCAACACATGCTATCAAGACAGGGAGAGAAGAGGGAGGGAGGGGGGAAGTGTTTAAGAATGATACAGTTATCAATCGCATTGTTCACAGAGACACGACGAGGTCGGAGTAAAAATTCCTTACAAATTTCAAACGCACCTTAGTTTTTTACTCCGATGCTATCTCTACAGCCTATAACATGTAGGTTTCAATGAGAATATTACTTTTTTATAAGACCATTTGGGTGTTTTGTAAAGTCACGGGTTGGGCCAACAGGCAAGTGGTTGTTGGCTTTTTGTTGCTTAACTTAAGATGAACATTAGGTAGAGTAAAAATTGATCCAAACATAGTTCAAATCGAAGCGCAATATATCGTGTTGTACGTCTTGGTATACTGTTTTTGCGTAAACAGTTTTTGCCTTCTAAAGCATATCATAATGTGTAGTGATTATCTATTGAGTGTTGTTAGTCGATCAGCTGTAGAATCCCCATATAATGCTTCAACTTGAACATTTGGGAATTTTTAACCATCTTTTTCTAACTATGCATTCTTAACCAAGAGATTTTAGTGGTTTGTTTGTGTATATGAATTTAGAATGTTTGTAATGTAGTCAAGTTGGGTACTTTTAGTAGTGTATATAGTGCAAACCCTGTACCCACTGTAGCAGTATTAGGATACAAAATACTCTATTTTTAATACCAACAATTGGATGTTCTTTATATGGTTCTCAATTATTCCTTTTAGCCAAACAAGATTACACACATACTTGTAGTTATTGTCCTACCGTAACTGAAGCACAATGGGACATAATTGTAGGTGCTAGAGTCCTGAAACATCAATTTTGCAAAATCTTGTTTAACCTCACCTTTTTAGCAAGAATCTGGTCAGAGAAGTTCATGGATACGTTTGACTTTGGATCTGCTGAAGTTTCTGACATTTTGACCCTGAAATGTTTCGGCCAATGCAAAACCTAACAGACTGTGTATAAAGGGGCATTGTAGTTTGTCTTCACATACTTGAGTTATGTTGTTATTATTTGGCGCTGGTCTCGCAACCCGTGAAAGTCGATGCACTTTGAAGAGCAATGGACACAGACCCTTAGATCTGGTGGATGGAAACCTTCATGTGGAACATGAGTATGTTTTCTGGGTGCAGTTGTGTTGAAATGACTAGATGTCCTACCTCTTGTTACCTGTTACTTGTGTTATGGTAACATTACCGCACTGGTCATTTCTTCATAATTACACAAATGGGAAAGTCTTATTTGTGTCCCTCTGAAAGTTTCTTGAATTTAGTGCTGTAGACCACAGATTTTGCAACACTTGCTCTAACATGGCATTTTTTCCTTTTTCATTGCTTCAGAGGCCATGCGGTATTTAGCGTAGATAGCATTGCCGTTTTTTATGGAAAGCGTTTAAGCTATATATTTAAAGCTAACAGTGAGTGATGCAAGGTTCATGATCCAAAACTATATCATTAACGAATAAGTGGCTTAATGCTTTAAACAAGCACCGTATGCTATAAAAACATAAATGTGTGAATTTTAATTTGATCTGTCATTTTAAATTGCTGTGCGTTGTTGCTATATCCTTGTACACATTTGAATGTGTCTCAGCTTTTCTGTTTTTCTTCGCTTTTGATTAGAGTAAGTAGTATTTATCATTTGCCGTCAGGAGTCATTGCTTAAACTACTATAAATATTCTTTGGAAAAAAATATTTTCTTTTAGCATAAACCTTTTCTCTTCATCCTTATGAACTGTTAGGTTACAGATTTCTTTTAGTATTTTACCTTATTGAAATCAGCACCTTAGTTAAAGGTCTTCAACATATGCAATTTCTCGAATATGAAATATGACATGTTTTTGCACTATCAAAAGAGATGTTACAAATTTGCATGCTGATGGACAGATTTTAAGGTTAGCGAGATCTGATCACCCTCCATTTTTAGAATGCAGATGTAAGAAGGTCTTACACTATGCAAACCTAGTTTTTCCATCAAGAGCAGTTTCTTTTTTATGTATTGTTAATAAATTTAGAAATTGTCCGATTGTATGTAAAGTATATGCCATATACCAATTTGTAGAATTACCCATTTCATTTTTTTATTGATTTTTCCGATTTAACAGATTTGTATGGCTCATTGTAATGTTCAGAAAATATTTTTATTAAAATAATTCAATTCAAATATCTGTGCTTGCATTTAAAGCAGAGGCTGAGGGTGGAGTACAGAACATGGTGCTGATTTTATACAGACACATTTTTTATAGCATCTAAGTTTTAGTTCGTAGGAGGCACATTAGGTGTTCTGATTGAAGTCTGTGTCTCAGATTTTCCTCAAACCTTAGAATTATTTACCTGTCAATGTTATGCCATTACCATTACACAGACTTTAATGGACGTCTCCTTCGTCTTTTCTAGAAAAATGTCTTTTGCTGTTTGATTGAAGCTTGTATATTGCTTGGTCTAGTGTCTTTCCATTGCTGGGGTTACGGTGTCCACATGCCTCTTTGCTTTACGTGGGGTTTAATATGTAAAACTATGGCTGAAGACGATAGCTTTTGCTGTTGGATTTGTTACATACATGGAGTTTGGATAAAATCAGATTGGATTACCACAATTGTATTGTTAGTAATACTAACAATACAATAACAGTTTCGATGAGCCTGATCTCATCGAGAGCATTTGACTTCACCTATCATCACTAGATGATGTCTTTTTAACCTTCAGAGATTATGTATTTTTAGAACTTTGCACTATGGCGTTCTGAAGCAGAAATGTAAACCTCTTGACATCAGTGGTAGTTTTGTTACTGTACTCTTTGCTTTTTACGTTCTTTAGGTGGCTAGATTAGAAATGCGCTGCCTTATGACCTGCTTATACCCCAAGGACACAAATAAACTGTTTGAATGTACTTAATATGCTTGCAAACTGGTTGGCACATTCATATCATCATTCACACTTTGTTTTATACAGCATTGACGCATTCGACTTAATGATGCATATTGTTTTCGTTTTTTAATTATGTCATCATTCATGGTTGCGATGTAATGGATGAACAGATATAAAATGGCATAAACGCATGGGCAGTCGATTCTGAATTCACACTGGCTCAAAGATCTTTGTATCGCTGACATTTGTGGTGCTGTACTGTAAAAAGTGTAAAAAATTGTGCCGTTTCGTGTTGTTGCCACATGTTGCTTTTATGTTTGCCAGAATTTCCAGCTAAAGTTTAAACCCAATGGGGAGCTATAGTAAATGTCCATGTTTATATTTCAACCCAATAGGCCAAATTCTTTTTTTTACCAGCAAATATTTGTCAATGTTCCGCTAATCATGACATTGGTGCTTGTGTTCACCAGTTACAATTTTTTTTTATTACAGGTCAATGGCCAGTCAGCTAGTTTGTTCATTGGGCATGACAGTGTACAATTTTTCCAATTACAATTTCCGTCATCAGAGCTCTCGTTGAAAAGTTTAACCAAACCGGTTGCGAAGTGTACAAGTATCTGAAAGTATTCTGTCATAAGCACAGTACTGTTAGTTGTAATTTTACAGGCTAATACGTTATTTATTAAACTATGAGCATGCATGTCAGATGAAAAAATGATTTATTGAGAGCATCTTCATAACCTGGCTTTTTAAACCAAGTTTTAAAACTACCTCAAAACGGTGTCAGGTGCTAACATTAAATATCCCTTGTGCTCATGGCAAATAACAATAATTGTGACCAAACGACACAAGCCTATACTGTGTGTATTAAGTGTTTCGTTGTGTCTCATTTTTATAGAAAGTGTGTGGTGGATCAACATGAGGAATGTTTCAGCATTTAATAAAAATGGCAGGGGACCAAAATACGACAAGTTTCCCTTTTTAAAATGTAGTGATATAAAATAGTCATCAGCTTTTAGAGGACTGTAAAGTTGTAGTTTGTCTTCATGCGCTGGCCTTTGTTTGTTATTATATACATATGGATTCGGGCTGAGATAATTGCCAAATGAAAACTGAGGTTGATGTCGTTTCTTCAGACTGGGGCCTTTTCTAGACCAGGTCTAGATAAGGAGTCGATCTTTTGATTTGGGTCAATGTCAATCCCATGCCCATCACTAGCATTGTGCCATATCATGGATAACATACTGGACAGGAAATGTCCACCGACCACTGCTCTGTGTTTTAATATATTTAGACCACATTTTCCTATGAAGCAGCTCATCAACCTGTGTCAAAAGGCAATCATTGAGTTTTTAATGTGCTACAGTTTATACTTGATTCTTCTACTTGATTTACATCCAGTATTGCAATAAAGAGACGTTTGGCACTCATTAGATCGATCTGGTTTATGAACTTCCACAGGAAGGGTGGGGTCAGGTCTCAGATAAGCTATTTGTATTTAAACCTCTTCATTTAAGATTTTGGAGTGCTGACTATTTGCAATCGATGCGTTTTTACGTTGCTACATTTTATGAAGGGAATTCAGTTTTGATTCGATATCTCTCAGACTCTGTTTATGGATGTTACAATCCATTCTGATACACTGGCATTTGCGTTTCTTGAGAGACTTTGATTTGAATTAGTATGGTACAAAGGAGGTTGTATGGAAATGAAATCTAGATTCTTTTTTTCATTAGTAATCTTCGAAACGTCCAGCGTGTTTTTTTTTTTTGTACGTGTGCCTTTTCAAATCTATCCCGCCCCTAACCGAGGGACTGTCCTTTTAATTTGATGATCAGCGCCACATGAAATAATTTGTACATTTATCATGCAACCTTGGGTGAATGCTGCATAGAATGATCAGTATTTGTATTTTGCACTTTCTAAGCAGTTTAAAGGATGCCCTCTGTAATTGGGCAAACAGACTAAGAATATTTAAGACGAGGTATTTTCTGCTACAATAGGAATTCTAAGGAACCATATGACTTGTTGGTCTTTTCGAAAATAAAGTGTATAGATGTGAAGTACCTCAAAAGCCTGATAAATGCTGCATAAACTTCATTTATTGTTGTTTTGTGAACCTCATCTTTCAGACATTGCAAACAATTTCCCCTGTAGGGAGGTTTGATGGCCACACAATGGTGTGCAAGCACCTTTGAAATGAATTACTGCAACCTTCTTTAAAACTGATTTCTACCACATTTAGTTGATGGCTGATAAGCGTTTCGATGGTGCACACTGCACAGAGAACGCAATCCTGACATTTTTAGTACATCTTGATTTACAGTCATTCATTGAAATGATACAATGTTTCTGTTACCAGGCATAACTTTAGCATTGGCCAGTTCATCACAATTATTGGATTTGTAGTGACGTCTTGTAGTCAAGTTCTGGTTGACTCAGGTATTGCCATTAAGGGCTGTATCTGTTAATGCCTCTTCCACAAATTCCCTCACCTGTGTCTTAATGTAGCCTTAGAACTGCATTTATGGAAAAATCATGATGGAGAATATCTGGCCTTAAAATATGCACTAATAACCACAACATGCAAATCACTACACAACAAGGCCATATGTTTTTGCCATAAAACTACCTCCTAGGAATGTAGGAGTGTCCTGGAACAGCCAGATGGTGTCTTTTAGTTTTTTTTAAATAGTACTCCGTAAACTGACAATCATCCTCAGTTTTTTTCTTATGCCATAGCAAATTTGTAATTAGTTCTCTGAATTACATAATTCCGGGACACTCCAGTTTATTTTATATGGTTTGGTTTGCTGTTTTATTTTATATGGTTTGATTTGCTTTTTTATTTTAAAAGACCGTCTTCATGTTTGCCATGAAAGAGCCAAGCGACCAAAGTTTCTATTCGAAGGTTTTCTTGCACTCATGGCCTCAAACCTCCCTTTCACGTTAGCAATTTTTCTCTGTTTAATCTTGTGTTTGCTCCTTTATAACATGCCAAATTACATTTGCTGTCATTCCTGTCATGGTTTAGTCTTTAATTTCTCATACATGTTTTTTTTTTGCATTCACTGCTAAGCTCCTTGTCGTTGTTTCTTGTTAATGTAAAGTGTGAGCTCCAATTTTTTTTAACAAATATTACAAACCAAGATATGCTGTAAACCCTGCTAAGACATAATGTGAAAACGTATCATTTAATATAGCTCACTTTCGCTTGACTGTGTATTGCATCATTTAATAAAATTAATTTCATCTGACTCTTGTATGTTTTTTTTTAATATGCTAGATCTCTGTGATGTTCTTGAACATGCTGGTCTCTGCTAATGTCTGGTTACCCCTGCTGTTTTGCCCGTTTTATTTCTCATTCCTGTAGCCTGAGATCATGTAGGACTTTCAAATCCCTCCACACTCATGTTTTCCAGACCGCTTAACAGCCATCTGGTGAACACAGATTTGGTGGATTCCTGCAAACCCCGAAAAATGTGACGTAAAGGCCCAAGTTGTGTTCTCGTTCCTCAAACTACAGTCCAAAATTGTGCTTTACATTTATGCAGTTAACAGTGAAAAAGTGTTTGGAAACGATATTATCCAGTGAGTGAATTCACTGCGGTTTAAAGTAAACATTTGTTTTATATTAACAACCCAAACTCTTGACGACGTCAAAAGGGAATACATTCGCATTAAGGGAAACAGAAACACACCTTGTAAAGTGACCGTGTTTCAAAACCTAACCAGTGCCCTACCTAGGCACTTTTTGTGATAGCAGCTCGTGTTTTGACGCACGCCCCAAAAGTGACGTTTAGATTCGAGTTTAGACTCAACGAGTGCATATTTAGTGTCAATCTACTTATGATCTTATCCAACTTTTTTTTATCTAACATCATTATTTAAACATGTTCTGTTACATTATGTATAAGTTTAATAAAGCTGCGAATCTGACGAAGCTTTGTAATAGTGAGTGTTGCGCACACACTCGGCGAAGAGCTCAGCTGCGAGTCAGATTTTCCATAGCTCATTTATGAGAAGCACACGAACACACTTCAGACTGCAGGACTACAAATCTCTGAGGTAAGTTAAAATAAACAGTGACTAGATTTAACATTTATCATGTGAAATTCAACATTACGCGATTGTTGGTTTGTTTGCTGGCTGTGTCGTGTCGTCTCCGTTTACAAGCTACAACAAAAGTTTACATTATTTGTTTAATTCTGCTTTAAATTAAACTATTTTGAAATTGAACTAAATTTCTTGAGTTTCTGAAGTTCAATGTAGTTTTTCTGGTCTTGGTTGAAACAATAGTTTACGATTAGTCCAGAGAACTGCACTATTTTTACACTAACGGTCGTCATTTGATGTTTAAAACGAGTCTGAATGGGATTCACCCAAAAATCATTTACTCACCCTCTTGTCATTTCAAACCTGTATGACTTTTTACTTCTACAAAACACAAAAGAAGCTATTTTGAAGAAAGTTGGTAACCGAACAGCACCGGTGTCATGAAATTTAATCCTACCCGTCAGATTGTCCTACCAAACATCAATGTTACGTCATTTAATACTGGTAGGACAATTTAATAGGGTATTTTGCGCTGTAAATTAGTCCTCCATGTTTGTTTTATATATATTGTAGGATACTCGGATAGGGTATACGCTGTAAACGCATTCTGTGTGTTTATTTTAAACTGGCTGGATCAAATCATCCTAACGTTACCTGTTTATTTTGTCGATGTGGTTTAGAATATTCATTTTTGCGCGGAAAAATCTGACAAGGTAGGACAATTTGACAGTACAACGGCACCCATTCACTTCTATTGTATAGACACAAAACCAACACAAGTAAATAGGTGCCAGTTAACAACATTCTTCAAAATATCTTTTTTGTGTTCTGCGGAAAAAGAAAGTCATACAGGTTGGAAATGACAAGAGGGTAAGTAAATGATGGCAGAATGCCTTTAATCCTAAACTTAAACTTGGTTCTATTCCACTAAAACATGGACATAATAGTGTGGTTTTCTGTAAAGAGATGCGTTGAAACTGTGTATAGTGATAAGCATCGAACAAATGCACATGACTCGGCATCGGTTTGTTGTTGCTTCAGGAAATAATGACATGGACTTGGTTGTCCTGGTGCCTTTTCCTGCTGGGCAGTGTGGCGACAGAACCCGAGCCGGAAAATTCTGACTGGGACTGGGGCTCTGGTTTACATGAGCTGCTGCACAGCTTTCCTGCAGATAGTCCTTTTCTCACAGAGACGCCCGGCAGGCCAGTCAACTGCACTCAACGCTTTTGGCTGCCTCCATCCTCCCCTGTGTGCTGGGATGATATAGCAGGCCCGGAGGAATTTGAGAAGTCACGCCTTCTTGTGCTGCAGAACAGAGCAGCACTGCAGGCTGTGTCCACAGCTAGTGGTCTTGAGGACGGAGGACTTTCTTTTGATCTACAGGCTAGAGAGGATGTGCAGGGCGTCCGGGTGGACCATGTCATCGTGGCTCAAACTGCCGATACAATGCAGAAGGTGTTCTTGGATCTAGATGAGAAGAGGAAGGGGGGGAAAGAACATTATACTTTGTTAAGGTAAGCACATGTTCTTTTATGTGTGTGACTGTTATTAGTGTTATCAGTCTAAATGAAGAAAACAGACCTTCTTTTTTATCTTTTATTTATTTTGAAAATGATCAATAAAGATTTTAAAAATGTTTTTTTTTCTTTCTTAGTCTGAAGGAGCACCTTGAAAACACACAAATCTCCATTGCTAAGAGAGAGCACATAGCAGCACTTCTGGAAAAACATCTAGCAATTCTAGAGAAGTCCTTGCACACCATGCAGCTTCAACTTACTGAACTATTACCCCAGTGATTTAATATAAACAGGACTACTTAATGTTATGTGGATATGTGGAATAAAACTAAAATGCATGATTTGTCTTTTCCAAAAAAATAATTTTTATAAAAACATTTATAGTAATATAGTGCATGCTTACAGCACGCTGTTCTTCTGTACTGGTACATTTAAAGCATTTTCTTCATGCATTACACCCTCTCTATTAAGGAAATGAGTCAAGTATTAGGTGGTGGTAATAAAAACTATTTTTATACCCCAGACTACAGACGGCTGCATAATAAGTAGAGAACAATTTTATGATGCTGAATGTGTCTGAGAATGTAAAAAGGACTGCATAGTACAAACAATAAGCAAATGCATTTATTCAAATACAAAGCGGTTCAAGCATTTAACTACAATACAGAACACTATATAAATCTTCAAGCTCTCAGATACAAACGTGTCATCAAAAATACAAAACAGTCATGATGAGTTTCACCTGACCAAGCTGAAGAATAGCACCTCATGTATGTTTACATATTATGGGCTCTTAATAAATGCAGATTTAAAGGGACAAAACCTAACTTCATATATGAACTACTGATTTATTATTGAAATTCTACGGTGCGTAAATCAACTTTATATTTCACTTCAGCAGGTAAGTGGTTAAAATGCCAAAATTATAATGCCCATGAAAACCCTGAGCAAAGCTACATTTATAAATTGAAGGAACATGAACAAGGTTGAACAACACATGCTGAATGTATGGATGCATGGATTGTTGCAGCTGGATGAAGACCCTTCCCTAACCATGCAAAAAATCATAGTATGGCGTATTTTCTGAGTGCTTTGATTGTAAATCTTCAGAGGCTACTATACATTTTGGTCAAGACAACATTAGTGTAACAGATTGACTATGGTAGGATTAAAACTCCGAGGTGAGAAAAGTCTTTGGGTAATGTGTCCTAATTCATAAAACAATGAAATCCTAAGGTTTAATCCATTGCTTTTGTAAAAGTATTATGGAAGTGGTGAGACCCAGTTCACATGAATTTCCTTTGACTTGTGGAAACATCACTACAGGTTCCCATCTTCTTTTTTCATTTCTTCTAGTGACTTCAGATACTCTCTGGCCAAGATTTTCTTTGGAAGGATGTCTAGAAGATATAAAATGACTACATTAATACGTTTAGTTCTGAATGGTGTTTATAGTTCAAAACGACAAAAACTCACCGGTTAAAAACTGAAACGTTTCCGTCTCCTCTGCTACGTTAGCCAGATCGCTGTACGAGAGTGTGTTTGTCTCTTTACCCGAACCATTTTTAAACGAAGACAGAGCTAAGTGTTGGACAAAAAGCTCCTAAGGGAAATCACGATAGGTCAGACATGATAAGATATGTTATGCTGCCAGTCTTTATCTATTACGAAACACCAATGTGAATAATTTGATTAAAGAACCACAAATGATAATTTTGTCACGTGCTTTAATTTTGCACTTCATTTTAGAAATTGTATAAACCAAAGAGGTGACTGGTTAGACGAATGCTCACATGATCATAAACAAACGTTAGCTAAAGGTAACGTTAGCTGGCCGTTTTTTGAGAGCATTAAATTACCGTTGCTTTTGTTGTCAGGAAAAGAGCGTCCTGGTTAATACAGGACACATCAGGAGAACTTTTCATGATTAATCGCACCCTCGATATAGGCAGAGATATAGTTTTACTACTTGTAGCTTGTTCAACTTTCTCCTCCATGTTTGCATCGGACATGTTCTGCGTGCGCGAGAGGAGAGCTGTTAAAGCGGAACGGAAGTAAATCGACAGGCTTTCAAAGAGACGTCATTCGGTGTATGGGAAGTGTAGTCTTTATGAAAAATATTTTGTGGTCCTTACAGAATTTTATTTTCCTTATTTATGATCATTTTACGAGTTTAAACACATCATAAAGTTGACCTGAGCCAAGTTCATAATATGTGTCTTATATCATTATACATATGCATTTCATTTATTAATTAAAATTGACAGTCATTAAAAATGTGTCATGTCTGTAATTTTCAGAGAAGTTTAAAGTCCCGTTTGGTTCACCAAATTTTGTGAAAATGTTACCAGGCGGAAAAAATGCAAAATGATGTCCAACTGTAAGTCGTTCAAGTAGCACAAACTACGTTTCCCAAAATACCAGAGTTGTTTTTCCATCTTTTCAGCAGTTGGGCGTGTGTGCTTCACAGATATCGCACGCAACTTGGCAACGACGGTTTCTGCCCCGTACAGTACTACATTACCCACAATGCACCGCTCACTGTTGTCAAAAGTGTTGCTTTCTCGGGTCACTTATCGAACTCTGACCGTGTCAGCCAGCTTATTTTCCCAAACTTTACGAAATAATGCACATGTCAGGCGCTGGCATTGGGGAGATAGGACACGGGCAAGGGCCCGGAGCGGGATCGGCACAGGGAAGCTGTAATCCTCGTAAATTCAGCGAAAAGATCGCCCTGCACACTCAGCGGCAGGCTGAAGACACAGCGGCTTTCCGCGAGGTTATGATGGACGTAACTTCCATCAGGGTGAGTCGAACCTCAACACACAACATGTGAGGCCTCTTGTAAGGCTTATTTACAGCCGCTATCATATAACGCATAACATTCAAATGCAATAATACTATAACGATCTGACGGGACTGCTGAAACTTTTCTTGTCTTTGTAATTCATGCCCCTCAATCCCCTGAGCTTAATATCTTTAGGTGCAGCTAGCGAGTGAGATAGATATCTATAAGAAAACTAACCGTGGTTTAACTATAATACTTAAATGAGTTGTTTTATCAGTAGTAAAGTATAGCAAACAACTACAAGTTAGTTTTACCATTGTATTCTGTGTTAACGATATGGTAATAAAAATGGTGCAGGAAACATGAATACGACAATTTTATTATAATAAAACCTAGAGTAGTTATACGTCATAAATAAGGAAAGGGGCTTTATTAATAACCGCTATGTTGAAAGAGAAGATCTCCCCATGTATATTAAACCTTTTAGCATTTGATATGGACTTGTGATTCGCCAAGTCGACGTGTATTATGTCAATGCACATAAATAGCACTTTGTTAGTCACTCATGTAGTCTCTTTTTCATCCACGTTGAAGCAAAAGGGGGTCTGTAAATCTCAGGTATAGTGTCTGTTTTGAATTATGATGCAACAGGCTTTGTTCCTCGCAGCTCCCCTGAGGTTAAATGCATTGTATGGAAGAGCATGCTGAGATTTGAATCTAATACACTGTTTGCGGATGGATACACGACTCACCTGTGCTTAACTTAACCTGTGGTTACCATTTCATCCACAGGTTCAGGCTGAGAGAATCCGTGAAACCAGAAGCACGGTCCCATACCACGGAGGGTCTCTGCCAAATGTCAATCAGATTTCAAGATGCTTTATAGAAACCCAGGTGAGGTGTTTTTAGTATCACTGTCCTCCTCTTTATTTCAATAGAGGATAAAGGCCTTCCGTTTTAATACTAATATATTTTGTTTTTACTCTTCACAGTACCCAAATTATCTCACCCAGCAACTCCTAGAGGCAGATGAAGGATACAGAGACACACCGCCGAGTCCTTTTGGCAGACCACATAGAAGACATGTATCCTCATTTATAAAATATTTTATACTGTTTATAGTAGCATCATATTCAGCTTGAATTATATCATTATTTTATTGTTAATATTAAGCCTTAACTCTTCTCACAGTTTGATAGAGCACCTTATCTGTCTACCCACCTTTCTCCTCCTCGAGGTCCAGCCTGGAGAATGTAAGGTCATAAACAATCTGTGCTTAAAAGCACCACAGTTATGTTTACGTTAGGTTCCAAACAATCACATGTTCCAAATGAAATCACAGTCTGATGTGTTGATAACCTTCTTAAGCTTTTGTTCATGTGCATAGATTAAGTTTTGTTGTGACTTTCTGGTTAGCTCCAGTAGAAACTGGTCCAGTTGTTCTGCCACAGAGAAGAGCCAGATGGTCCATCTTCCTCTGACAGCTCTGAATAGGTAAACAGAGCTGAGAATGCTGATCCCATTCTTCACCGCATTGAGGCCCATCATTCTCTATTTCTTTCTCTCTTTTCAGAACCAACTCTGATTCGGCCCTCCACACCAGTGTGCGAAACGTCCATTTGCATGGCCACCCAAAATCTGCCCAAGTCCTGAACCCTCATACCAAACACAGTGAGTTTAACTGTGGCACATTATTTTGTCTTATGTAATAAACTTTCAGTTTGGTATACAGTTAACTTGATGTACATGACATGACATTTCAAAAAATATTTTAAGGCATGTTTGCACATTCAGTGCCTCTAATTGAAGAAAATGTACAAGAGGAGACAATATCTCCCAAAATAAAAAAGGTATTTTTTTTTGTCTTGCTCAAGTTTATCGCATATTTTTTTACATTTATCAAAATCATTTTTCCAAGTCTTAATATTGAGTGTCCATTGCATCATCATTCTAGCTATCTTTTGTGGCAACATCTGGATATGAAACACCTGTTGTTCGGTAAGTTCCTCATTAGTCTTGGATAGATAGTTTTCACTCATTAAATTACAATTCTGCCAGTTCACCCGTTAGACTCTTTTTTCCCCCCAAAGCAACTTCCCACTGCCCAGTCAGCAGATGACTTCTCTCGTCGTCCCATCAGCACTCAGTACGAGCGGCTCTCTTCCGGACCTCTCCAGCCTCCACCTGCCTTCTCCACTGCCTGTAGGCCAGGATTCTGAGCCCCACAACAGTGCAGATCACCTGAGCAGCACGTCCACGCACCCCAACATTATGTCCAACTTTAACTTGCCCAGTATGTGTCACAATCTGACAATGTGTGAATTGCATTTACTATTCAATTGATTTAATAGTAAATAGACCTACAGTCTGTGTGAGATTGTGGTCAGGTCTGTTTAGGAGCGTTTGAGTAACCCACTTTTGTCATTCTCCTAGATCTGTCCACATCTCTTCAGGCGTCCATGAGTAATCCTTTACTCCAGTCTTCACTCAGCAATCCCAACATCCAATCATCGCTCAGCAGCCACTCCCTGCCCAGCTCCCTGAGCTCCACATCCTTACACCTGTCACTTAGCAACTCCTCCCTGCGATCATCTCTCAGCAACCAGTCCCTGCAGTCCTCCCTTAGTAGCTCTTCGCTAAGTAACCAGTCCATCCAGTCGTCGGCCAGCCCCTGCAGCTACAGCAGCGGAATCGGAGGGTCACGCTCTTGCTCCTCCTCCTCTCTCGCCGGTTCGCCACGTCTACCTGGCCAAGCCCATACCGCCGGATCACGGAAGAGAACCCAGCTCAGCCCGCTCATTGTGTCCGGTGGAGATTCACGCTGGCAGCATCCAAAGCAATTTTCACCAGCAGTGTCTCCAACAATGTCTTCTATAACACAGGCAAGATGTGAACGTTGTTGAACATCGTATTTGCTCACAGTGAATCAAGTTCTGAAAGTATTGAAATGTCTAAAATACACTTGATTCAAAATATGAGACTATAGGTTTTTAGCAGAGAATTTCACCATACTGATAGATCAGATGTCAATATATGGTGGTTTAAATACCCACATGAAATCTCAAAGTTTTTAAAGCACTTTTTTTTAAAAGCATAGTTTTCCATAGTGAACCGTCACATACATAACGGAATTGTGACATCCAAAACGGACCATATTCTTTATAAATGGCCACATGAAAAATAGTAACAATTTTATGTTCTATAAAGAGTCATCCCTTCTCCATTTGTTAGGTATTATTGCTTTTGGTTTGTACATTTCAATTCACAGAAACCCTACAAAGTATGTTGTCTCTCAAAAACATGCATCCTTTTTTGTCACATCAATAACACATTAATTTCTCCCTCTTTTAAAATGGAAAACTCGTGCATAGACTAATATTTTTCTGATGTCTGGACTCTATCATCAGGGGTTTAGTAAAATATAAACAGACTGTTCAATATATTGATAATAAATACATTCTCTGAGAATTAATAATTCAAGTTTTGACTAAAAATGTCACATACTTAAAGCTGGAGTTGCCCATATGAGACAGTTTAAAGTTTTGGTTTAAGTTATATATAAAAGTCACTGTCTATTTTTTAAGGTGGCTGCGGAAGTGATGCAATGCAGCATGTATACACATGTACAGTATATAAACAGAGCCACCTTAAACTGCATTACCGATCCTTTGTTAAACTTTTAATAGTACCTCTTTAATAAATTCATTAAATAATTTCAATAATATTTATTGTATCACTTGTTTGATATGATTTGTCTGTTTTAACGTGTTAAATGTTTCGCACAGGGCTCTCTCCTCAACCCCAACAAAGTTCTTAAGGAAACAAAGCCACCAGCATATCCTTGCAGTCATCTCCTTAAAACCGCCCCTCCAATGTCCCATCAGCCGGTGCGGCAGTACTTTCCTCTGGAAACGCACCATCAATCTATCCCAGAGATGGAACAGTGGAGTCAAGATTTTGCCATCTCACACCGTGAACACCAACCACAACATCAGCAGACACATCAGACACAATCAAACCTGTTTAATTCACAGCACCACATTCACAATCAGACTCGACAGATGCAGCAACATTTACAACCACCGTCCAAATATCAACAGCAGTTACTGTATAATTCAAAGACTCCATTTACTCAGCACCAACAAACCATAAAGCAACCATTTACACAAGCGCATGTACAATTCCAGGATCCTCAGATGTCTGAGGAGCAGTACCCGTGCACAAGGCGGTGGCAGTTGCCATGCCAACAGGGCCAATATCAAGGTCATCTGCATCAGCCTCATCAACAGCCGCATCACCCTGCGCCTTTACCCAACACTCAGGAGAAAAGATGGACTCATGTGAAAAACCCACAAACGCAAGGAAAACCTTTCAGATCCTGCATGCAGACGCATGAGCAACCCAAACCGCAATCTGAATCTGAAGGAAAGAGTATTTCAGACTCTAGAGAAGGTGGAAAAGTGCCAACACCAAGTTCGAGCTCAAATGAAAAAGGTTTTGAACTGAACAAGGTGAGCGCTTTGGCCTTTCGGCAGTCTGTCTCTTCCTCAGATTATCCAGGCTTAACTATAGCTGTAAGAGTCAGGATTAATCATGCTGGTGTCTCATTATACTTTATGTCCCTGTTTTGTTGCAGGAATCTTACGTCGGCTTACACCTCACCCCTAGGCAGGCGAAGGCCCTCTCTCAGCAGGTTCATCGTTTCTGTTACAAATAATTTATTCAGGTCTTATTCATTGTTACAGCCATATGGTGTGTGACTGTCTCTGAGATTTTGTGTTTGTCTCCTGCACAGCTTGGTGTGCTTCAAAAGGAGCCACTAGGTGGCGGTAAAGGGTCAGATCCTAATTGTCAAACTGCGGAGAGCAGTGAACAGCTTCGATTCAAGAACAACGTACCACACCAAAACCAAAGCGGAAGTACTGATGAGATGCAACATTTTATCAACTTTCCTGGTAAGATTGATCAAATAAATGGCAAATGTAGCGTTTAAATAGGTTTTACATGGTTAGGTATGTTAAAATACATAGATTTGAAAGTATATAGGGACTTTGTCTTATTGCCAGTTATTTTAGATTCTATTTTAGATATTTTCATCCTTAAATGTTTCTCCACCTTTTCAGAGTCATTGTCCTGGCTGGATCAGGACACAACAGGCCTGCCTGAATCAGTCCTGGATTTTGATGTAGAAACATTTGGCCTGGACAGTGAAGCTTTTCCTTCTCTGGAAGACTTGGGCTATGCACAGTAATAACTTGGTTTAGTCATAATAAAGAATAAAAATAATGTACATATAGGGAAAGTACTTTTGCAGTTTTAAGGAAGTTTTTTAGGAAGGTTAATGTTGGTTTTTACCAATTAACTTAAATATAGCCCTTAAATAGGGAAAACATAAATTGGATAAAAATTTAAAATAGATTTTAATAAGAAGAAATAAAAAAGCAGGTCTATGTGCCTTGATATTAATTTTGGTTGTTATTAATAAAAAGTTATATTTATTTACAGATATATGTGGTGAAGTAACATATGGGCCTGGTTTCACATACAAGGCTTAAAGTCCCAGTTAAATAAAAAATTACAATGCCTATTTTTTCATGAAATATTTCAGCGTTTATTGTAAATAGTTTATTAATGTGTGTCATTCGCTATTAAAAATGCGTGTGTTAATTCTTTAGTTAAAATCTGAAATGCACTTCTTTCCTGTAATGACTATCTATCACAAATGATGTACGTTAGACGGCTTGTGCGGAGCATCCGTTAACTCCTCCCCTTCAACGGTCAGTCTGCTACCATTTCCAAATGCAAGGCTGTTTTATACATCCAATCAAATCGCAGAGAAAGACGAAAGACACGCCCACTATTTTTCTCATTAGAAATTCCATTTCACTCGGAAATGCGTCAAAATACGGAAGTAAAAACGATCACAACTTACGGTTCACGGGGACTTTAAGCCTTGTTTGTGAAACTGGGCAATGAAGTTGTTTAGAACTAAAATTTTAGATTTTATTACAGCATAGAACAACTGCCATTTTAAAACGTAATGAAGGATCTTGGCTATAGTTAAGGGCCAATCTTTGTTATTTTTATTATCATGATGGTAAAATGAGGACAGATTTAACTCTTTAAATTTAAGGCTCAGCTTTACTGTATGTGAAACTGAGATTTGGCTCATATGTGGTAGCATATCCATTTGCTTGCATGTTATATTTTTGTGTTGTCAGAGGGGTCATTTTTGTGACTTCTATGACCGAATGTCTTTTTATGGATTTCTGTATTAGATTTTTGTTGCAGTTTTATTCATAACATATATTTTGATATACTGAATTTAACTTTTTTGTGTTATCCCTCTCTGGTAGAGGAAATATTGTTATTTTTCAGTGTTTGTCTTCAATATAACATCAAAAGTATTGAGATTTTCTCAGTAAGTATATTGGAATACATTTTCATGAGTTAATCACATAAATAGAGTGCAAATTTTACAGGAACATTCACTGTAAATCTCAAAAGTATTGCAATAAAAACATGCACTAACACATTCTGGACCAACTATGTGGGTTTGTATCATCCTCACCCTGAGTTGATGTCATAAATATCATGTGTGTGTACATTAAAATGCAATTTGATGTTTGCATATTTAATATCCAATTATTAAGCAAATTAAAAGTAGATCTAGCCAGTATTATTTTGGGTTATCAGTAGAAAAACAGTAACTTGCCTAAACATACATGCTACAAAGTAACAACCCATTCAACAAACCGTTTATTTAATAAAAAGGAACATTTTTAATTAAAAAAATTATATTCAATAAAATTCAACAAATTGTTTATTTAATGCAATTATCATACAATAAAATGTTAATATAAATGAATAGTAATATAAATTAAATAAAATTGATAAAAAAGTTATATTATAGCCACTAGCCAGACCTATAAACAAACAGACAAAGTTAACTTCGGGCCTGCTGCGTGCGTCCGATGAAACCATCTATGATGTATATATTTGTATTAGATACACCAAGAGACAAATAAGAAGGGCTTAAACCACTTATAGACTTGTAGATGAAGCAGTCTGTGGTTGCTCAGATTTTATTAAAGATCAGAAATGAACCTGAACCTGGTGGTGAAGATACATTCCAAAACACAGAACAAACACAAAGGAGAAAATGCTTTATCCTGTAAAAAAAAGCATTATTGTAAAGCACTGTTTTCTCATAACACGCAGTAGATGACTTTTGATACCTCTCACCGTTCTGACTCTCTCCCCAGTCCATAATAGAGTTACCAGCATAACAGGCATGCAGAGAGCAGTGAATGAGTCCTAAAGTGTTAGGGTGGATTATCCCTGTACCCGTGTCCATGGTTAACTGGGCAGCCATAGAGTTCCTAATGGGATAAGGGCAGAGTGGAACGGTAGGTGAGGCCCATCCCGTTTCTTCTCCCCGCTTCAATCATTGATCTCTTCCTGTGGCCTGAGGACACACAGTCTTCTTATGGAAATTGATATATTACAGGGTCAACAGAAACATTTTCATAATTATTTTACTGTAGTCCTTATTCTATGCATTTATGCTGAAAACTGTTTTTCCACATCAGCATTTGAAAACAACATTTAGGACAACAAAATACCGAAAGATGAATGCTTTTTAAGTGCCTAATTGGTAGCGTAACCTAATTCCCCTAACATTGTTTAAGTGTTGTAAAGAGTTTAAATGATCCTAATGATCTTTCAAATGCATACTGCAGAATTCCATTTTGACAAATTAGTCCCCGCCCTGAGCTCAGGACAAAGTTTGCTATGTAAATGAATGGACATTGTTTTCAGCATGTGTCTGAACAGCTATAACAGTCTATTTTGTCCTATCGACCCTTGACCTGTTTGGTGTGTTTCTCTCACATGTTTCACTAAATGCACTTCCTTTCAATTAGTATCATGTGAAGGGACGGCCCCTGGGCATTCCCCTCACTTCATTTAACATGCAGATCTATTCATGAACTACTCCACATGCAAATCACTGTTAATTGAATCAGTTTTCCTAGGTTAAATGGTTCTTTGGATTTGGCCACACAGGATGAGTGTTGTTTTTCTAGAAGTGGTGGACCAAAAATTGATGTATAGAGGTTCAGGATTAACGCTCTGTAGTGTTGTGAAATGTGTAGTGTATTGTAGTGTAGTTCTTTTTAGTTCATATTTTATTTTATTGATTTAATATGCTGCTTATTTGGATTGTTCACCTCTATAAATGTCTATAGTCCAGTTTTTATAAGAACAAGGGCATTAATCTGTTTAGTGACACTCCGTTGCATCAGAGAACAGCTAGATAAATCGTCAAGCGTAATCAATTTCCATAAAGGACGTTGTTATGATGTTTCTGAGTGAACTATATTTGCTCAAGTATACATCAGCCATAGCGCACTTCCCCAACGGCGCGTTTGACGATTGGTTCATCAGAGACCCACCTGTCACGCAACGGTCCGTGTCAGTGTGTCCGCGTGTGTCCGTGTAGTGACCGCGACAGTGTGATGAATAATGGATGAGTCCTGCGCTGTCCACTGGTGCTGAAGCTGAAGTGAGGACATTCATTCTCACAGTGGACTTGGACGTGATCAGCAGCCTCCAGCAGCGTCCGGCTGGAAATACGTTATTGTGTTGAAGATGTTCTGCTGAGTTTTCTCCGTTTTTATCCAGACAGGGAACTATCTGCAAGAAGTATCGAAATAAGTTTCTTTTTTGCTTTTTAAACACGTTTTTGAAGAACCTGAAAGCAATTTCTGAAAGGATTTACTAAAGAAGATGAAGCCACGGATTCTGCTGACCTTCCTGACGCTCATCGGTTCATGTGAGTATAAACTAAAATAATGTCTGTTTTTAGACTGTAAAGAAATGTAGTCTTTTTATTTACATTTTTATAAGTGTCAAACTTTTTATGCTGTGTTTCATACAAAAGAATGGTATTTTTATGGAAGCATATAGTTCATAACAAGCCACGTTTGAGGACAGATAAAGCTATGTTTAAAAATAAGATAGAAGTGTCTCAGCGTAATGCATATCAAATTAATACACGTTTGTCCTATTGAGAACTTTTAATATGATGATTAAATTATTTAAACAAAAACTCTTTAACACCTTCCTCTTTGCAATTTGAATACGTCCAAAAAGCAAAAAAATATTAAGCACAAACACAATTTAGATGTTACAGTTCTTCTAATATTTAAGAATATTTTTAATGTAAAAAAATGAAAATGAACCCTTTATTTCGTTTGCAGAATGGTTTGCTTATCCAGATTCTGAAAAATGTTTAGTGAAAAGTTTCGTTTTTTATTTATATACCTTGCAGGTTGTGTTAAATTACTATTGACATAATGCATTGATATGGATATTATAAAAAACAAAACACATTGTGTTTTGCATTAAAAAAATATATCACAAAATGAGTCCATATAATTTAGTTTCCTTATTATTTACAGGAGAATTAATCGCATTTTGAAAAAAATATAGAAACCTAGAACCCATACTTGCACAATGCATGCTTTTCAAAGCTGATTTGTCCGATATAAATATCTTAATTCATTTTTTTATTTAATTTAAAATCATAACATAAAAGCAAAACAATTGCAATTGCTAGAGAAGAATCATGTTAAGATGAATAAAATGTGTTGCATCAAATCCTTAGACATTTGCTCCTTGCAAATAGGGCTCTTCTAAACAAGCCACGTTTTAAAACTTCCACACACATTTGTGCTGCCCCCACAATAATGCACAGCCTAAAAACATGTTTGTATGGATAAAAATCGTTTATTTTTAAACCAGCGCTAACTGGCATGAGGTTGGATCATGTTTTTCCTCAGGATAAAACTCCTGAGGAAGAATAAATAAACACTATAAAAAAGTTGAACAGAAGGTGATGGTGAGTCCATTGGAGGAGGGGAAACAGATGACCTTATAGACAGAGGGGTTGTGGTGACCTAGGGTGGTATTAACCTTTGGGGTCCCCGTCTGGACAGCGGAGCAGTCCAATGAGGGTGGAGCTAAAAAGAACCAGGGAGACAAAAGTGGGCACCTCTCCCCACCCCCTTTGACCTGACCCTTACACCCTCATCTCCATGACACTAGTGGTGCCTTATTGGAAGGCAGGGGGATATTAAAAATCGCCCTAAAGTTGTGAATGCGTGTGCATACCTGAATATGTTTATGCTGGGGTAATCCCTGCACAGCTGCCCACGGCACGGCCATATCCACAAACTCCTTATCTCTGTTCTCATTCATCTCCAGCAGGCAGCTAATGCTTACATCTAGCTTATCCACATAAGCATTAAATTAGTAAATCACTTGGTGGGAAGTGTCTAAGGGTAACACAACAGGGCTCCCCCCTGCTGAAAGTACAAGACTAAACTGGATCTGTAGTTAGTCTGCACCAATCCTGTTAAGACTCAAAATAAATGAAAACAGAAGCAGACTTTGAATAGGTTAAAAAATGAGTCGCATCAAAATTTGTGCATCATAATAAAATCTGTATTTGTGATTGGTCACATTTACTTAATGTCGATCTGGTTGTAATACAACATACCAATCAGCCCCTACACTGCAGTTGCATGACACAATGTTCATCTGTCAATTCTGTGAAAATCAACAAATGAACCAACAGCACTTGTAGTATTATAAACTTACATGCTGTGGCAGAAGGATATGTTAACCCTGGGGTTGCTCCATTAATGAGATTGCCTTAATGGAAACCCTGTTTCCCTTCTGGTTCTTATCCCAGTAATTAAAGACCCGAGGCAGTAGTGATGGGCTGTGCTCCCCCCTCCAATTGGACCGTATTACTTATTGATTTTACCTAAAGGTTTCATGTTTGGCAAAGGCCTTTTTTGGAGAGGTTTCTGACCCACAGAAATGATCTCATTAACGGAAACACGTACATTTTTGCTGGAAATCATAACGTCCTTTATTTCTAAAACATACAATTTAACATCTTTACAAAAAGGAAAATACAACATTTTAAGCGGGGTAAAAAAGAGAAAAAGCTTAAAAACTAGAACTTAAAAAATGTAAAGTTGCTGTCAGTGAGGAGGGTGGTATAAAACAGCAGGGGTTTGTATCCTCTTTGAACTGGAGATGTAAGTGTGTTTGCATGACTTTGAACTTGGCGTATGCCACCTAATGACAATCAGTGTTAAACAAAAGACAACTTTCCCTCAAATGACCGACACAATGGAGTGTTTGTGCAGGGAGCTTGTGGCAGGGAGAGTTTAACTCTCATTATGGAGTCAAAACAAGCCCACCCAGAGTAGCGTGAGCCCCCCTTTACGCTCGGCTTCTTTACTATTCCTCCCCCAAGTTTGTATTCAGCTATTGTTTATGTTAGATCTCCTGCTGCTGCTGTGGATATAATGGAGATAGAGGGTAATTTGTAAATGTTTATATGCATTTACGGTTTCTTTCAAAGGCTTTCATATCACATTTTCAATAATACCAAAATATTCTGGGGCAGACAATGGGAGACATGTAGAAATTATAATGACCATAGATTGTTTGGCTTAGTTTGAAGGTTTCTTTCTAAAGCATGATTTTTTCTCTCTCTCACTAAAGTAGTCTCTGCAGTGTTAAGTGCATGATATTTTCAACATAAGGTTTTAGTCTCATTACAGGACACTCGTATTTACATGGAATATGCATTTTCTAAACTTTCTTGGAAAAATGTTTGAATATCGCTTTTGCAATAAAGCGATAGTTCTTTATTAGTTATGAGCTCTGTGTTAGTGAAGGTGCAGATGCTGCATTGATGGTCTTTGAGAACGTTTGCAGTTCTCAGGTTTCTGTGTTATTACATTAGCAAGTTCCAAGTAGCCTAATACTGATGAACAGTTCTTAATCTTTGTTGGTCATGTTAACCCCAAATCTCTGCTTGAAAAATGAGGACATTTAGTCTGGCCATCAACAATGTTTTGTGAAGTTCAGGTCCAATGCTCAGACTGAAGACAATGGGATGAATTGGGGGCTGGGACTGTTTATTTGACTGGACGCATGCTGCCCCACCTTGTTCATCCACCCTTCGCCAACTCTCTCATGACCCTTTAGGGACTGAGGTCACAGCCCAAGGGGTGGGGATGGGTGGGGGTCTCCTGCTGCTCAGAACATCCTTGACAATCCCCCCAAACCCCATTTATTTCCAGCTCTCATTTGAATTAGCCGAATTATCCACCGAGTTGAGCTCTCAATCACACTTCTGTCCGGGTCTCATGCTGGTTGGAATGAGTTATTTGCATACTGAGACTAACGTTTGGTTGATATGAGTTTTGAATACATCTTGCCCAACTACAGAGGCCTTATAATTGACAAACCTTATTCAACATCACCACAAGAGACAATCAAGGAGATCATAGACATAACAGCCTTTGAGGTATACAGACAAACCTCTCTGATGGATTAAGATCATGAAACATATTTTGCCATTGTGAGGTGGACTAATACCGAAAACGCTAAATCTAGCAAAACCAAATTATTATATTCAATTGTTCATGTCATGTTGTCATGTATATTTTGCCACCACGTTTATCTCTTAGTTGTGAAATTAAGATTTCACAGATTTATCAAGCAAATATTCAAAATATGTCCGTATACCAATTCTTTATTTGCACAGGTCCATGGGTTACATACACCCAGTATCTCTGAATACAGCGTGTGTGACATAACCCCCCTTTCCCCTGGGACCTTTGAATTTCATTAACACATCAGATGGTAAAAGTCAGGGATGAGTCAGATGTTAGTCCTCATAAAATTAATAAAGGAAGAGTTTTTTTCCCATCTGCATTGTCAGACATTCCCTTTAGTTCTGATTTGTGGTAGATGACTCATTTATGTTTCTATTTGGGCATGTGCTTCTGGTATTGATATTTTGTTCAAACTCTATGTAATAAGGCCCATAGGTATCAGTCTTGTGATTGGGAGTAATATGATAGGGCTTATCTGCTCATGCTGTCATGAGCAATGTCAGAGTTTGCTTTAGTGGTTTTATAAAGTTTGCCCTCTAAATTAGCAGCCGGCCATATTAAAGTGAAAGATCACACCTATTAGCATAACACAACATCTGTTGGGACAGCTCTACATAGGAAACTATTGAAGACTTATACAGAAAAGTTAAGGATAACGTATTAAGAATTAAGTATTCATTAAAAAGGCACAGGTGGGATAGCTGAGATTTAACATCAATTCACCAGTGTCCTTTTGAAACCTTATAATTCCATATTTCGCAATTTTTATTTTTGAATATAAATCATTATTACTAGTCACCATTTATGTTTGTCACTGGGTTTTGCAAATGTCGAACCAATAAAAAGTGTTAAAAAGTGCTTGTCAACTTTGATGACACAGTATTTAATCATGTAAGAAGTACAGTTTTCCATTTCCTGAAAAAAAAAAATGTTTCGGAAGGACAGCGACAATTTTTTATACTGAAATAAAGTGGGAATGAAATTGAAAATTCGCTTAATATCCATATTCTCATTTTTTTCTCTTTAATAAAAATCTCCATTAATTTCACATAACTAAAGTTTCAGAAGAGATCTCAACAATGTTTCAAACTGTGCTCAGATTTGACAAAATTGAAGAACTCGGAATTTAAAGATTTTAATGTACACACGAACATTTTTTTCTCAAACCCAACTATCTGAGCTATGTTATCTACAATAATTTACTAATTTCCTTCTTTTACTTTTTGGCTAATTGTTTGTTTGAATTTTCCTAATAGATTTCAAAAGGAATCATCCGAGACAATATGCAAATGTGACATCCAATGAATCTTTGAAGTTTTCCTCAGCGATATTACTCATTTCTATGATTTTCATGTTATGACTCACTCATGATGTGAAGTACAAGTGTAGAACCCCACTGCTCAGATAAGATCATTCTCAATATCAAGCAAAATAACAAAAGTGCATAAATTGAAAAGCGGGTATCAACCTAACAGACGCTCTAGGTATACTTCAAACCTCATCTAGTGCAAGTTCAAGAGCAGACTTGTGTTCTTTAACACAACAGCTGCCAGAGACACTGGCCATTTCCAAAGGTCACATCAAGGGTGGCTGAAGGTCTGGGGTTCTCCGGATGAAAAGAAGAAGATGTGTGGAATGGCCACGTTGCAAGAGTTGACAATGAGGAAAGACTGGGGTGAATAAGTGGCATGGGAAAGTCACCCTGGAATCAGAGTGAAAGGAAAATGTGACCGGCCGGGGGTTCGGAGCGGTGGGGGTTTGAATAAGTGGGGGGCAGATGGTTCAGACTGAGAGGTGCAGAAGGTTCCTGGTGGTTGCCGGGGTTTTTTTTGGAAAAGGGTGTCGTCACAGCACTATTGTCATCGGGTTTGGTTTACTCAAAAGAGGTTCCTCTAACTTGACCCCATAATTCCTAGTTCAGCATCTCTTCTACTCTGGCTTTGTCGCAGATCTTTTTGGTTCACTGGTTGCATTGCGTTTGTCTCTATTGTGACGGGCAGGTTTGCTTTGGTGATATTGAGTTAATAGGCAGATATAGATGATAAAGCGCACGATGACATCACTCCAGAAAAGAACACAAATGCAGTAATTTATATGTGTGTGTGTGTGGAGGGGTGGTGTTGAAAGTTTATCCCTTAGTTCTGTGTATCACTAAGTATCACTTTCTTATTGTTTGAGTCTCTTTTACATTCAACAGTGAGAAAGAATAAACAAAAATACATCAAAATGTAACGATTATATTATGATTTTTGCATTGAAAAGCATTTATATTAAACACATTTTTACTGTTAAAGTTTGACTCAGTTCTGTTCTGACCACCATCTTTATCTCTCTCTTAGGTTTGTGTAATGGCTCTGAACTGGCTTTCCTTACGGAACCCAGCGATGTGATCGCGGTACGGGACAGACCCCTAATGCTGGACTGCAGGGTGGAAGGAGAGGGTCCCATCACAGTGACGTGGAATAGGAACGGAGCACCGCTGCTTACGGAAGTTGGCAGTCGGGCGAAGGTCCTGTCCAACGGCACGCTACTGATCCGCAGCTTCCAGAAGAGGAGAGAGGGCGATGCAACGGATGCTGGGGAATATTACTGCGCTGCGCAGAATCACTACGGCATGCTGGTCAGCCGCAAGGCCCGAGTGCAACTTGCATGTGAGTGACAGAAGAGAAAATATTAAAACATGACTAAGCAATTAAAGCAACACACACAAATCATACATGCACTGTTACTTTTATTTGTACTTGTTGTAACTAGTTGAATTTTGTTGGTGCAACCTAATAATCCAATGACATTTATTTAAAAAAAAATAAAAAATAAAAATATATATATACATATATTTAGTAATTGGATATTTTATTATATGATTCATCTCCTATATACAGCTGTACTTTATTATTATTATTAATTAGAGCAACATACTAGAGATAGCAACGTCTTACTTTTTACTCGGTGCACTTGTTTTTAGTTGATCCACACCCATCTTCAACTGGCTGTCTCTGTGATCCTATAAAAGCAGTAGGATGGGTGATAATCCTGTAGAATTATGGTTGTCGCTACATGCTTTCCCAGAGGGCACTAAATTACCATGGCAATGCACTCATTTGAAACCCCCTACTTATAACACCCCTTTATTGATTATGTGAATAAATAGGCAATTTGGACAACAGTGTTTTGAGCACATCACCCTGCTTCGAATATCAACATTTGGATTGTGAATGTAATTCAAATGAAATATGTTTTATAGAAATGTGGTATTTTGTAAGGAGAGTGTATTAGCTTGAAACTACAGTCCTATAAAATACACTTAAATCAATTTTATATCTATACAACTTGACATTTAAATGTTAAACAAATGTAGTAATTTAAGTAACACTCTAAAATAAGGTTGTATTAGCGAACGTTAGTTAACATAAACTAACAATGAGCAATACTTCTACAACATTTGTTAATCTTTATTTATGTTAATTATGGCATTTACTAATACATTTTTTAAATCAAAAGTTGTATTTGTTAACATTAGTTAATGCACAGCGAACTTACATGAACAATTGTATTGGCAATAACAGAGATTAATAAATGCCGAAAAACTATGTTCATATTAGCAGATGCATTTATTATGGTAACAAATACAACCTTACTGTAAGTTTTACGGTAATTTCACATATGTGTAAGTATTTAGTTTGTTTTATACCACGTGAAATGTCCTTTGCTGCCAGCTGCATCTATGCATATATGCTGGAAAGGCCAGCATGACCGGTCATGTTGTGTTGTGACTTTTTAGACTAAATTGACCAACATAACACTCATGGTCAACCACTTCACTTTTTAAATCCAGATATTTATGTTCATGCACTCATTCTTTTTCTCTCAGCTCTTCCGAAATTCCACACTCATCCAGAGTCCATGTCAGTGGATGAGAGAGGTGTTGCACGTTTCCAGTGCCAGGTCAACAGTATTCCTGAAGCCAGCATCACTTGGGAGAAAGATCGTGTTGCGCTTGGAACATCTGATGACAGGTACCACAATCCTTCTCATTTTACTCCTTTTCTTGATAATTATTCAGGCCGTCTTATAACTGTTCATTCACGTTGGTGTTTTTATTCCAGGTACACGCTTCTCCCAATGGGAATTCTTCAGATCACAGGAGTGAAGAAATCAGATGCTGGATTTTACCGCTGTGTGGCCACCAATATAGCCAACACCCGCTATAGCCATGAAGCTTACCTCAAAGTAACCGGTCAGTATCGTATTCTACATGATGATTCTACATGCTTACATCACACATACCAGCCTAACCTTCTCCTTAAACTCTATATATCTACTGCACTCATAACATGAGGTCTCAAGCATGCTAAATAATGTTTGCTTTGATGACATGATCTGACAACGAACATAGCAGCACATTGATTGTTTTGAAATCTAACGTCTAAAATTTGTGAGGTGTAATTTAGCTCCAGGTTTATCATCTATTTATTTGCTCTTTTACTCTTAGGAGGAACCTCCTACAGGGAGCCGGTCATTCTATCTGGCCCTCAGAACCTCACCATCACCATTCATCAGACAGCCATCCTGGAATGTATCGCCACTGGAAACCCTCGGCCCATCGTGTCTTGGAGTCGACTTGGTAAAAAACCTCATACTGAGAGTTAACCTGTCTAAGCATGATCAACATAGGGAAAATATCTTTAAAACGATGCTGAAACCGCATGATGAATTGTTGTAAAGCTTTCAGAATGACCTTTTTAACTTCTTAAATGTGCATTTGTGCAGATGGCAGATCAATCGGAGTGGAGGGCATACAAGTGCTTGGCACCGGAAACCTGATGATCTCTGATGTCTCCCTTCAACATTCTGGGGTGTATGTGTGTGCCGCCAACCGGCCTGGTACCAGGATGAGGCGTACTGCATTGGGCAGGCTTGTAGTGCAAGGTAAGAATTTTCGGTTGTTATTTTGTCCTTACTGATATTTCTTATAACTAAACTATTAGAATAAAACGTACCCAAGCTGTCGCTTTAAAAGGTACACATTTACACCTAAAGAGAACGTATTAGTACCTAAGAATTGCACACTGGTTCCAAAGAGTGCGGGTTAGTACTTCAGAGGTACATATTGGCACCAAATGTATACATATCTGTCCCTTAAAGGTAAATATTATGACCTTTTTAAAGGGTGCCATCCTATTGACAGCTTGGGTACATTTTGGATACCATTTTTTTCTGATGTACACTTATATCGAAACCTCTTATCTCAAAAAACAACTAATTTATGGTTGACTTAAATTTGCATAAATAGAGCGATCCCTTGTACACAGCACGAAAAATGTTATTCTTAGTATTTTTATCTAAAGATTCTTAAATCAAGATAGGGGACAGTACTTGAGAAACAGAATGACAATAGAATCTTAAGTTTTGTTTCAAATAAAACAAAATTGAGTGAGTTTATGCTTAAACAAGAAAAATATCTGCCAGCGGGGTAAGAAAAATAAACCTAAAGTTTGTTTTTCTTACCCCATTTGCATTTAATTTATCTTGTTTTAAGCATGAACTAATTGATCATTTGATCATTTTATCTTGATTTACACAGCAAAATCGCCAGTGTTAAAAAGGGTCAAATTAACACTCACAGTGTTTATATAATCCACACTCTCAAAGTGTGGATTATATAAACACTGTGAGAGTTAATTTGACCTTGTTAACACTGATATTTAGCTCATGCTGCTTAATTCTGATTTGTTTGAACATAAGTGCACACGGCTATATTAAATTCATTTTATTGCTTACACACTTCATTAAACACAACCGAGAAAGCATCATGGAAGAATGTCTATATAAAATAACTATAGCTGCTCGTTTATAGGTGTGCATTTTATGTATAGATAAATATATAAAGGTTTTGGGTTCTGTGATGACCACACATCAACCTGAACATGACTCTTAAAATCAGATTGGTCGATACACAAGCAGAAGTCAATATTCAGGCCCTCGCTTGTCTCACCTTTGGCCCCTCCTGCAGAGCATGCGGGTTTTCCTCTCGCCCTGCACCGGGTCTGTTGGTGTGAGACCCTGACTGCCATTATGGTAATGAAGCCCTGCTGGTGCTGTCCAGCTGGGGCTGATGGTGAAGAGGAATAACATTGGTAATGGGGTCAGCTGTTAGGAGATATCCCCCCTTCAAAACCCCAATGACACAGCTCATCCATCACACTGCTACTGTCCTTACATTCAACCCGATCATATATCCCTGCAGTATATATTTGCCGCTTTCATTGACTATCTTCAAAGTAGCTACACGCTGCGGGAATTTAAGACGGAATAACATGAGCACAAATGGGTAGTGATATCACACAGTGAGTAAAGTAGCTGGAAACCTCTAACATTCATATGTGTAATCCTTATCATTTCTAATGACATCATCACCAAGATAAGCATCCAAGTGATACCTAAAGTCAGATATTTGACAAAGTCAAAATGATATTTTATCATTAAAATATAAAACGGAATATATAAAGATCCTCTTGGGACAATGCAGATTATTATGATGATTTATTCATCTGTTCATTTGTGAAATTGTTTTTGGTTCTCAGGTGTGGTTAATATATGCGTGTCCCAAATGTCCAGCTTTAGCCTGATCAATCAATATTTACTCCTATTAGTCTTTTACAGCCGAATTGGCAGTGAAGCCAATTGGGGGAGGTAATCTCAAATGTATTGATTCATTTATTGATCCACTTTTTGTGTGCGATTGAAAGCAATAGGATTAGGTTAGGTTCTTTCCCCAAAATAGAGATGAGGTGAAATGCTTTCCTGAAAAGGACTGCCATCATCAAGTGTAACAGATCAGTAAAGCCTCATTTAAAATAATGTGAAAATCAAAATCAGTAATGAATTCTGCCAATATATAATACCTTGAAAAACGTATATCTATAGTATAATGGAATGTCATGTAGTTTGTTTAAAGGGACCAGTTCACCCAAAAAAGATTCTGTTTTATTGGCTCACCCTCAAGTTGTTCCAAATCTACATAAATGTATTTGATCTGATGAACACAGAGAAAGATATTTGGAAGAATGCTTGTAACCACACTCTGCTGTTATATGATATAAAGCTGAATATTTGAAAATGTATATTTTAGTCGTATTTTTAACACATTAAAAATGTAATACTGCTTACATTTTTAAGTTTCTATAACTTACAACTTACTTGTTGAAATTGCTTAACTTAATTTGATTAGCTTAAGTTAGCTATGTAAAAAAATTAAATAGCAAGTTGAAATGACTTGTAATGTGATTGCACTTAAAAAGGCAAAACATTTTTTACTGTTTTTTCTGGAGTTTGTCAGTCACAAAAGGCAAATCATTCAAGTTCAAAGCTGAGAGGTCGGTTTACATCCAAACCAGTTCAGGTTACCGTCTGGAGACTGGACTGCTCTTTTGTAGTGCACTTTCACACAGGGGTGAAGGCCTTGAGTTTGGTCAGGACAGATGCTGAGCCAGGATGTGGAACAATAGAGATCAAAAGAGAGACAGACAGGCAAAGAGCATCAGAAAAACAGAGTTTTGTCCTGGTGTGTGTATGCTTCATGAGGGGGGGTTCCCTCTCACCTCTGAACTCTCATCTCTCACCTTTGACATTGGCCTAGGAAGCTCTAGGAGAGTGGTCGAAGGGAGGGGGTGGAGTCTCCGTTGACAGATAGGTGATGGGAACCGAGGGAGGTGCAAGCAAAATGGATGGCCCTTAAATGAGAAAGGGTGGTGTTTTTTCTAACCCCTCCCCCAATGGTTTCCAAAGCATTATGAGGGCAGTTGTTCTCGTCACAGCTGGTGGTCAGGCCGCGGATGACGAAGTTCAAGGGGGCGACTGTGATGGCTTTGTGTTGGGGGAACCCTCTTTCCATTCCCCCTCTAGTTTCATAGGAAAAATGAAAGGATTGTGAAGTCATTGAGAAGGCTTTAAGATGCAGATCTCATAGCTGCTGTTTTGGGTGAAGGGTTTGCCTCATGTTATTGTTGGAATGTATCTTTTTAGCAGTTTTAAAATGGATTCCACATACAGCAGGTGCAGAGATACCCATTCATACTAAACATGATTTATTGAGTTATTGAAATAGACGTCCAGTGATCACTATCCATAATCTCAGAACAAGTTTTTGTTGTCCAAATAAATGAGATGATGCAAGTATTACACATCAGTCATGTTTTTTTAAGTAATACGCATTGATTACATAAGTCAATAAACACAATAGAATTGAATGAATGAGGAAAAGCCACCTGATCAAATTCAAGGTCAGATCTGTGACCTTAGCTGAAGGAATAACTGATCAATACATGAGATGGATTAGATGATGAAACGGTCTTATTGTAGAGACTCTGGTTGGTTAGTTATGAAGAGTAGACAATAGCCTCCAAATGATCCGATGCTTTACTGTTTACTACCTTGTATTTAGTCTGAAAAAGGTTTTTTTCTGTGTGCAGGCAGAGGAATGAACTTCTACCCTCATGTCATTCCAAAACTGTATCGTTTTCTTTCTTCTACAGAACACAACAGAAATATTTTAAAGAATGTTGGTACCCAAACAACATTGGCCCCCATTAACTTTCATGGTATGGACACAAAACCACTGAAACATTTCTCAAAATGTCTTCTTTTGTGTTCCACAGAAGAAAAAGTCATTTCGAACAACATGAGGGTGAATAAATGATGACAGAATTTTTGGGTGAACACTGTTAAAGATATACAAAGCATACTGCACAGTTGATTATATAATTAATGAATTAATATAGAATTAATTTTATTTATCACTACATATTTTTTTAAACCACAGTTTGCTATATGTACATAAAGTTGCCTTTCAGTAGATCGTCTATATTTTGTCCCTTTCTTTAATTTAAAAACATTTCCATTCAAGGACATCTATTCATCCTTATTCACAAACAGTTTTACTCAGGTTCAAGTGTGGAAGCTGTGACTGATGAATGACACCCTGTCCTTCCACACGCAGGCACGCACGCACACACACACTGCCATGAATTCGGCTTGCATCTGGGGGTCTAAACTGACCTCTGTCCTATTGTGCCGTGCTATAGCTTTATTATACACACAGCCTTCTAGCCCCTCCCACTTTCACTTTCACTTTGACCCTAAAGCCTGAGCCACACAACAGCCAGACGTGTGTCGTGTTTATAAATACAGCATGTTTCAGTCCCACAAGCACCAGTATGATGCATTTTTACTTCTTTCTATGATATTGTAATCTTTTTAATTGTAGTTAAACTGGAATAATAAAAGGGGCACTTATACTGTATATATATATATATATATATATATATATATATAATTTTACTAATACTATAATTCTGCAGTACATTTAAAAAAAATCAAGAAATAAAACTGAATTTTCCTTTAAATATGTTGTTTAAGACCCTCTGTGTTTAAAAACACAGTCAGCTGTGAAACACAATTTAACAGCCTCTCTATGCCTCATATTGATCTGCTAAATCTATATTTTTGTCCACCAGTTTTAGAAAAATTAACAGGCAGCGGTGCTGTTTTAAAGATCCATGCCTACATTGATTAATGGCTCTCTATTAAAATTGGGCTCCCTTCGACCTATGACCTTCCACACCTCCGCAGACCACTTTGGACCCTCTTCCCAGGGAGAAGGGGCTCTTTTGGGGGTGTTTGGCTGTGGGGGGTGTCAATAGATCAATGAGATGCATAGTCCCGTGGTCTGGAGAGCTCTACATATATGCATGGCCATTGTGTGGACACTGAAGGGGTGTCAAGCGGAACAGTGAACCTGCATCTGTGCTGCTGAGACAGAGGAGGGGCTCGAGGAGTCATTTAAGCAGACACCTATAAAAAGCAGAATTTAAGTTCAATGTCTAATGTATGAATTTAGTGTGTTACTATAGTAAGTTTTAAATTGAATGTATGGCATGTTGTGTTAGCTTGCTGTTAAACCAAAATACTCCATCATTTACATTAATTATTATAAAAACAACGATTTTTACGATTCAACGTGCATCACAACATGCTATTGGATATAACACCTGAGCTTTGGGTGAAGTCGTTTCATTGCTTCAATAGTAACTTTCAGATAGAGCTGACTTGGTGTCTGTTACCATTCTGATTTATTTAGAAGATACTCCAATTTGTCGTGCATATAATGATAAAAACATATTTCAGTGCTGCCCTCTAGCGCTTATATGATCATACTACTCTAGTTTATTATAACGTGCACTCTGCAGTATAACAACTAAATATAATTATATATAATATGAATGCACTTTAAGGTTCTTGAATTTTCTTGAATATGAATGTTTTTGCCTTTGTGCCTCACACTGTTCTGTTTCACCAGCTCCCCCAGAGTTCATCCAGTGGCCGCAGTCAGTGTCAAAGCCAGCAGGGGGCAGTGCTGTATTCACTTGTGTCGCTCAGGGAGTTCCTGAACCTCACATCATTTGGCTGAAAAACGGAAAGGTTCTCACTCCTGGAGATAATGTGAAACTTACTAACAATAACAGGTACACACACGTGTTCTTCTATCAGATTAACAAGAGGAACACACTTATTGCTACAATGCACACAGACTTTAAAAGAAAACCTACAGCAATATACATATATTGTATTGATGAGTAAAACATATTGATTTTAGGCAAAAGCTTTAAACAAACGTATATGTAAAAATTCTTAGCGACGGAATATTAAACCTTATAAAATCTTTAATTTGAGCTATTTTACATTTGTATTCATCTGTACGGACGCTATTCCACCTACTTACACAAGATGGCGCTGTTTACTTTATATCTGAGGTTTTTGGCAGGATCAAAAGACCCCTTTAAAATAATCATTACAAATATAGAGACACCTTCTTCATCGTACATTTTTATTGTGCGAGTGACAATTAAACATTTATCAAAAATGTTAGCCTGAATTGTTACAGTTTTTTTTTTTTACAAATGCAGGGTTACAGAAGGTGTTAAAGGAACAGTTTGCCCCAAAATGAAAATTCTGTCTCATTTACACACCCTTGAGTTGTTCCAGTACTGTATAAATGTCTTTGTTCTGATGAGCTTGTAACCAAACATTTCTTGGCCACCATTGTCTACCATAGTAGAAAAAATTGCTTTATAAGTTTCTATGTTCTGTTGAACACAAAATGAGATATATTAAAGAATGTTGGAAAGCGAACAGTTCTGGTGCACTTTTGACTACCATTGTAATTTTTCCTACTATGGTAGTAAATCTTTGGGTGAACTGTCCCTTTAACTCTTAAATTCAGATTAGAATTCAAATTAGGCATGAATATCGTTTGTAATGTGTCTTATTTCCCAACTTTCAGCACGCTGGCAGTGACTCGCATCACGTCAGAAGACGAGGCGATATATCAGTGCATCGCTGAAAACACTGCCGGCACTAACCAGGCCAGTGCTCGTCTCGCTGTCTCTCCTGCCAAAGATCTTCCTGATCCCCCTCAGGGTCTGAAAGCCACGGCTCTGTCTAAAACCACCCTGCAGCTCTCTTGGACTCAGCCGCCTGCCGAAGTCACAGACGCCATCATCGGATATGTGCTGCACATCCGGAAATATGGCGGTAAGAATCTCCACTAGAATTCTAATGTTGTTCTGCTCCAACATTGAATATCTAGACCATCTTCAATTGCCTTTCCATTTCTTGATCCATACAAAAATATTGTATTAATAGTACATAATGGATTTTCTTTCCAGAGCCTGATAGTAAAGAGTTACAGGAAGCAGTGATAAAGACAACATTCCAGCATGACCTCACAAATCTTGAACCTGCCACCACTTACTCCATCTACCTGAAGGCCTATTCTCCTCTGGGTGCCAGTGAACAGTCCAGCACTGTTGCAGCCACAACACTAGGGGGCGGTATGTAGTCATTTAAATGCACTTGTCTGCATATATTCAACCAGGTATTGGCTTTCTTGTTTTGCTTAGGTCACTAATTCCTCACACTATCAATACCACTCTCTCTGTCGGCCCATCTGTTTCTGTGGGCCACGTCAGCATTTTCACCTCTCCCTGCTGATATCCTGTAATATGTCCACATCTTTTTCTCCCCCTGGATGGACCTGCTTACTTTCTCCCAGATGCATGGACATCTGTTTCATTTGTCATGTGGCTTCTCTTGCGCTCACCCACCTTATGTTTTTATCCTGAACAGAATTAACACTGACAGTGTACCATGTGTCTGTAAATTTATTCTCTCTCTTTCTCTCTCTGCCTTATCTAGTCCCCAGTCCACCTACATTTTTCACCAAAGCAATAAACACCACAGCGGTCCAGGTCCTGTGGGAGCTGCCTAGTAAGCCTGGCAAAACAGAGGGTTTCCGTCTGACCTACCGCAGGGTCCCCATCGGACTGATGCAGGGGCCAATTGAGTTGCCATGCCATGTCAACGCACACACCATCTCTCATCTCGGTGAGTGCAAGTGTGTCTCTGCGTGTGTGATATGTAGTTTCCATATACAACCATTTCAGTAGATTTTCCCTCAAAATCAGAGCAGAAAAATAAGCAGAATGTGTCTTGTGTCTAGTGCCATGTTTGTCTATGCAACCTGTTAAAGCACCTTTGAAGTGGCCATTATGTGTTGTTCGTACACAACCTGATGAGCACTAGAGAGCAAATGAAGATGGCTTTGTAAAGAACATGTCCAAGTACTGTTATGTGACAAATGTGTCATGGCATTTCGGAGAAATACCAATTCAAGACAGGAAATGGGAACTCACAAGTGTGAGATTAAACAGAGATATTGTTTGAGTAAAGCAAAGCCAGAAAGTTCATTCACGGCGGCTCAATCACAACGATTCACTTAATCAATAGTTCTAGTGTGATTGCAAAAACAAAACTAGTTCAATATATATTAGATTGTGTTTGTGTGACTGATGTGCGCTGTTTGCGATACTGACGATTTATTTTTCAGACCGCGGGGCTGTGTATGAAGTCAAACTGGTGGCGTACAATGGCAATGGAGAGAGCGACTGTTCAAAGAAACTGGTTTCACTGGCTGAGGATGGAACTAGTGCTAAAACCAGTGAACGTAAATTTGTTGTTTGCTTTGAGAGTTGTTGATGCCAATATTTATTCAGATTGACTATGAATTAAATTTCTATGAAATAAATAACATACTGATTTATTACGCAAATTAAACAGAGATGATCACATACTAAATTAAAGATGTTACATTGCTGTGGCAGACAAGCATGTCATTAAATATTTATGTTAAATTACATATTAAATTAATTTTTTTCTTATGAGTTAGGTGGCATGAATAAAGCATTTTTCTTTTGTGTTATTTTTTTATGTAAACATAATTGCCAATTTAGACTAACAGTCCTGGTAGGTTTATCATTTTGTATGTTATAATAAATCATGTTTATTTGTTCAGGGGAGGAATCCAAATGTGACTGTAGGGGGGTTGAGAGCTCACTCAGCAGCATTGTGATCGGCATCCACATTGGCTTGGCTTGCATCATTTTCTGCGTGCTCTTCCTCATGTTTGGATATCGTCGCAGGTAACAGACCATCATAGACCTTATAATTATATGCACAATTCTCTTTATTTTTTAGAATGATGGTTCTTTTGTATTCACTTTCAGACATACACTGCTCAGATTATACCCATCTGAATTGTAATTTTGTCTCAGTTTTCTCTGCAGAAAGGGGACACAAGACAGCTGGTCCGTCCCACGGGGTGGAGATGGACACCACACTCAGGGCACTAACATCCCTAAAGAAGCAGTGACACTTCCTGTTCAAGGCATTGAATTAGTGCCACAGGTAAAAGCCGGTTTGCCTCATTTTTGCATCATTATTGTGAATAAGTAGTCCTTAGATATGGTGTGCTTTTTGTTAGGCTGTCTGGGTTTATTTTTACACCCGTCTCCAGGGTCATTCCTGGTGTGCTGTGCCTTTTGAATTTTGGTTTCTTTTTAAGGAAAATACACTACTGAGCAAAAGCACATTAGATGCTTTACCAAAAATGTTTTTATTTTGCGTCAGTGTGTCTGTATGAATGTTTATTTTTTACATTTCCCAACAAAACATACAAATTAAATCAAACCTTCACTGAGTCTGAGATTTAATGAAGACAGAAAAAACGGAGACAGCCAAAATCTATAACAAATGTGGCCACATCTCCAAGACGCTGTATTAGGACTTGTCACGGGCACATAAAAATGCACGAAACAGTGTGAAAGATCCTCTGCAGTAGCTCCCCAGTTTCTCCGGCATGAATCGTCTTTCTATTTGTTGCCATATATAACACATTCATCTTTCCTCTATGCTATCCTCTTTTTGGCTAACAACATTTATCGTCAATAAAAACATTTACCTTTAATATCCAAGTGAAAATCTATCTAAAACTCGTTTGGTAAATACTGCAAGTAACAAGTCACGCTGACTCTTGTTTTCTGTTTTTCAGGGTCCTAATACAGACCAACAGGCCCAATGCCAGGTTCTTATAGAGCAGCACTCGTCCGGTCTGCCAGGCACAGGCGCTGGTTAGCATCAGGGTCTTACATTCCGTCCTAGAGATCGAGATCCCTGTGGTTCCTCTGCCTGGCCTGCCCACCAAAGTCCCCTTAAACCCCCTCCATATCTGTCCTGTCAACATATCTGCTGCTAGTCTGTATTATTGATCCTGTCTCAACCAGTCAAATGCTCACATACTCTTACTTTCAATATTCCCTCTCCTTTAAACCAAAATCGGAGTCGTTTAATATTTATACGCCAAATAGTAGCCTTTCGATTTACTAAAGAGCATTTTACGTTGATGTGCTTAGTTAAGAAGCAGTGCATGTGCATTGTGGAAGAAAACAAAAAAATGATGCCAAAACCTCTATATGTTTTATTACCAAAGGGCTTTCTGCTAAAACCAAAATTTCCCTTTGCAACGTGTCCTTTAGTAATAAAACATAGCCTTACTGTATCAATACTGATGCCAAATATAAGAAATAACCGTCTTACTAATCCCATAACAGTTCATTTCAGACAAAAGCAAGATTTAGCGAACATTGCGATTTGCGATAAACCCAAGCCATCACTATCGATAGCCTATTCTTTTCAGTTGAAATGCCTAGAGGGAACAGAGGTTTGTTCCTTTTCATAGCCTTAGCCCGGAAATGGCAAGATAAATGATGTGGCCTTGCTTGTGCGTTTGCGTGTGGTTGTGTGAACTCAAGTAAATTGTTTACTTTACCGTAAATGCCTCGAGGCAGGACACCCCAGAGGAACCATAAAGGTGACTGATCCTTCACACCTTTCCCATTTCCTACCCCTTATAATACCCACCAAAAGCTGTATACCTCCAAAGATAGCTACCTCAGAATGTCGTGGCTTTCCGCTGATGAAGCGCGCCTACCTCAGCCAAAAAGATTCCCAGATACCTACTGCTTGTGCCAGTGCCTGTGCCAGCTGCCTCCAGAACCTGCATTCAGGTGCCCATCTGGTCGACTGCTATGGAGAGTGTGACCGTGGCTTGGATAATTGCTGTCCGTCCTCTGATCCCAAATATTGCCTTAGCAGACAAACGCTGTCTGAGAAACTCCTCCTCACCTCTTCATAACTCCACGAGATGCCTACAAAACCCGTTAAGATGTGGAAAACACCTTAGATGGGAGTCTTCTTATGATGACTTGGCAACTTCTAACCATTCCAAGGATTCCCCACTTGTGTTGCTAAACTCCAAAGAATAAGATGAAAAGCATACACAAGTGGGTGTTTTTTCAAAGAATGTGACGTGAAAGTATGGACCTTCAAGAATTGATCTGTTACCGTGACATGTTGGTAATGAGATGAGTTCAGGCCTGAAGATATCACAACAACCTATGTAACCAAAAGCCTATAATACTCTTGATTTGCTTTCCACCAAGGAATACTTGATGGCACCAAGAGGATGCGTATCCAAAGTAAAACAAGTGATTCCAGCCAAACAAACTGGTCTTTTTCTCCAGATGCCAAATCGGTTGCCATGGGAACCTGAAGGAGCTGTGAGATGATGGTCGATTTGGGGTTCGCCGAGAAACCTCATGTATTTTCTCCTCTCCAAACAAACAGGCATGGCAGCAGATTATCCCAAAAAAATGCTTTTGATATGAAAACCAAGCTTTATGATATCCAAAGATGTAAAAATGTTTAAGGTTTTCATTTGTCTTTATATCCATAACTTCTTTAGATGAACCTAAGCCATTGCATTGACGTTTTTGCAGTTCGTGTTAAAAGGGGAAGTTGCTATAAAATGTGCAGCAAACAAATTCACACAATGCCTGTAAATGATAATAAGCTTTAATTCTAAGCCGGTCAATTGCCAAACGTCCTCCGTCTTCCCTCTTTTGACACGTAACTGTCACGTTTTTGTTTGACTTTACCTCTTAAAATTTAAATAATAACCAAATGAAAATGGGATATATTTTCAAGGAGATTTTATATGTTGATACAAGAGAAAGAACATTTTTGTCCTTTTTATGATAAAAGAGTTGAATTTGCCAAATAGTAGAATAATAATACCAAATACCTCTTTCATATTTAGCATTCATTGTCTTTATCTTTTGTAACACTTCATGACCAAAACACAGGAACATACATGTGTTTGCGGTATGTTTGTATGATTCTGTATATGTATCAATACATATGTGTTTTGTGATTGGCAGTAGGTCAAACTTGAGGTCTGTAAAAGTCAAAAAGAGTCAAGGGAACTATGTCGATACAGTAACATTTGAACAGAACCAAAGAACGTGACTTTTTTACTGATATGTATCAAGATTTTCATCTTGGTGCAGATGCGTAAGAAGAAGACCCACAAAGTCTGCTTTCCTGAAGATGTCCTACTGTACCTCAGGTTGACCTACCAAAAATATATGAGTGTTAAAAGTTTACCCACAATCACTGCTGTCATGTAAAATTTTAAAGAACTTGACTTTTAGTGACATAGCGTGATTGGTGTCGTGGTAAACCTTAGATTGCTCATATTTTAAACACAATGTTTGGTTCTTTTTGTAGAACGTTTCTTATACTCTGTTCCACTGTGTTGTCATGGTACCTACCTTGGTTTGGAAAGATGGCAAAATGTTCATTTTCGTAATGTTATTATTATTATTAATATTTTAATTATTGTTCGTTTTTCTACGGTTTTCCATTTTTATGAACACAACATACATTTTAGTTCCCCTGTAGCAAGAGAATATGAACGTAATTGTTAGGATCGTAAAAAAAACAGTGGGTCAAATGCAGCAGGTCGACAAAAATCATATTTACGACATTTATCTGCCTATATATTCTATAATTGAATTTCGGTAAACCACATTTTCTGATCTCCATTATCTGTTTGCATTGTGTCCCACTGATTAGAAAAAACATAGAGATTTAGAGTTTAAGGGCTAGAACCAATGAGGAAAAACAATGCTTTAATATTAACTTCATTTGAGTCATTTGAACCTAAAAAAACCAAAAGCTTTAAACACTTTGAGACTTTGACGTCTCCAACCAAATACAGAGACTGTTTTCCAGAAATTGAAATATTACAGAGCTGCCATAAATAGAGGGATCAAGCAATGAATAGAGGATCTGTATACATGCACAATTCATTTTCCAGCACAGATTTCAGTTTTGCACGTTGACCATGTTTGTGAAACTTGATCTTCTTACAGTTTTTGTATGGTTTTATATATAGAACGCAAACTAAATCGATCTGTCAGCACAATAAGACATCTAGGTGATGTTCATATAGCATCTATATCTATCAAATTGCTATTCAAAGCACATTTGCTTCAGTCTAATTGGCATGCCGACCTTCACCTTGGTTGCAAAAGAGAATTAAGCTTTAGATTATCTCATCAAAATGTCAAGAGATCAGACCCACATGTCTAATTCTTCAACTTGCTATACATTATTGGATCACTAACTTGTACAGAAGCTGAATTCTGAAGAGCAGGATCTAGAATGTTTTTGATGAATCCTTCATTTATGGAGACGTCTGTCATCACCTAGCAACCAATGGGAATGTCTTAACAGCGCTCAAAGATTTCCTTGCTTAGATCTCTCTTGATTAAGGTGACTTTGGTAATAGCACAGTCTCTGCTCTCGGTTTTTTATATTTTGTTCAAATTCAAGGGCACCTGAAACCAAATAAAAACAAAGAACAAGAACATGTTTGTGTGGTTACCTTTCTTTTTACAGTATATTGTAGATTTCACTATTGCTTTTATTGATCTATGAAAATTCAAACCCATGATTAACCATGCACTATGTTAAAGATGGTAAGGAGCATTAATGGCATCTTAAATGATGCCAAAGAAACTCATGTCTAGATAATTTGCATAGAAACACATATCATAATACACGTCATCACAACAGTCAGTGTGCACCTATCAACTCTCGCTTTATCTTGACAAAACAAATCTCTTCGAAACAACTAAAAGCTCACTCACAAATCTCTCAGAAACCTTCTCAATAAAAGGACAATGCTTAAAAAAATGTTTAGGACTTTTTTTAGTTTTTCTTTACTTTTTCAATAACTTAAAACACTCAAATACTTCAGTTGATTGAGTAAATATGATAATGAGGTGGAGAAGGATAGAAAAAATTCCTGACACGCATCACCATACAGAAATCTGATATATAAAACTATATAAAACACAAAAAATATATATAGTTTATATGTTCATACGTGAACATACATGGAGTTTGTAGATTTGTTAAATGTGCATATATGCAATATTTCAAAGTACTATAAAATCTTCCATTTTCATATCCAAAGGCTTTTCAAGCGCTCTAACATACCTTGAGACAATGCCTGACAGAGATGTCTGCAGGTCTTTAAATGGATTCTTCACCCCAAAATCAAAATTGTCATCATCGTTTGGTTACCAACATTCTTCAAAAAAAAAAAATGTATTTGTGCAGAAGAAAGAAAGTCGCACAGGTTTGAAATGAGAAGAGGTTGAGTAAATGATTTGAGTACATTTTCATGTTTGAGTGAACTATCCCTTTAATGAAGATAAATGGTACAAATCACTTACTCCGAATGAAATAGAGTTCAATTTAAGGCTTCGGCAATGATCTTCAGATCTCTGGTGCTGTGATTCATAATTCATAAGACTATGGTGACCCAGGAGAACCACGATGAGTTTTATTTATGCATATTTAGTATTTTAAAGAATATATTTTTTATACTAATTCATGATCTCACACATATTTCTTTTGCTTCCAGTTGTCCCTCTGTTTAAATCATTTCTTTTCATCAGGTTACTGATTTTGCAACATGATATAGCATCATGCTTTATGCCACTGGCTTCTGAAAATGCTCGAACATACACACACACACACATTTACAAAGTCTCTCGACCCTTTTTTGCTGTTGCCATGGAAACCTCACCCTGCGAACCCTGCCTGTCTCCACCTAAGAGATGTCCCTTGTTGTGACACCACACGTTTTTGTCATTCCACCTATTATGGGAGGATTTTCTTAATATGTGTTTTATTCTTAAGCATGCAATTCTGTAGGGAAAGAGCACCTCATTTACAAGATCTTAGATTGAACAACAAACCATTAAGTTATCTGTGAGTCATGCAATCATAATTACTCGTTATTTTGTTTTCTTAATTGCTTTTAGTTTTTGCGCAAACCAATGTATTTGAATCACCTGCTGTGCTCCTGTCTGTCAGGTCAACACTGTGTGTATGCAGTCATAAAGGAGAAAGGCTCCTGAAGGCCTAATGGTAATGCTTTCAGTAATGTCCTCATTAAATGATGAGCCCATTGTACTTGCATCTGTAAAAACTTTCAGAGACGCAGAAAGAAGCATCATTAAACCAATAAAAATCAGGCTTGGGGTTTTAAACTACTTAAAAAATCCACATTTAGGGGTAGGGGAGAGCGGGGCACAAAGTAACGCGGGGGTTAACTGTAACAGAGATGTTTTTCATAGTTACACAGGGTTGACCGAGTTTTGCTTTTTCTGTCTTTTTCTCTAAATTTTTGAAAAGTTTTGATGCGTTTTCATGGAGATGTTGGACAAAGTGTGTTTTGGCAGCATGAAAGTAAATTTCTTCATCACATGTGTTTTTCAATTTCTCATTTAGGTGCGTAAGTCACCAAATCCAACTTTAAATGATCTTTATCACTGTCTTGTTGCCTAACACATAGCACCATATTGAAACATGTCAGTCCCTCATAGCAACTGTTAACTAGGCATCGAAAAAATGTAACACGGTGTTAATAATCCCAATGCGTTAAAATGTATTCAAGACAATGAGATGAAAACAATGTAAATTCCATTAATCGAAATCATAACTGAAATTACAATTGGCCTATTAGCGAGAGTGATGTTGATTGTGTAAAAATCTGATTTACCAAGCTTAAAGTGATAGTTCACCCAAAAAATGAAAATTCTGTCATCATTTACTCACCCTAGTGTCATTTAAAGTACTTTTTTCTGATGAACACAGAAAGATATTTGGAAGAATGTTAGCAATTTTCAATTCTGTGACATCATTAACTGCAGTAGGACCTAATGAAATGGTAGTCAAAGGTGCCCCAGGCCCAGAACTGTTTGTTTTCCTAAATTCTTCAAAACATCTCACTTTGTGTTCAACAGAACAAAAAAAGATACACACTTTTTTTCCTACTATGGTAGTGGATGATGTCACAGAACTGAACATTTCTAACATTCTTACAAATATCTTTCTTTGTGTTTAACAGAACAAAGACATTTATATAGGTTTGAAACAACGTGAGGGTGAGTAAATGACAGAATTTTCATTTTTGAGTGCACTAGCCCTTTAAATATTTTTTGAGTGATTGAGCTACAACCAAAAAGCCTTACGTACCCCGCTCTCTCCTATGTATTTACTTGTATTGATTTGCATGTCTTTAAACATGTATGTAAAACGGGATGTGTTAAGGCTTTTGGCTGTTTTGTCCCATGTTTAATAGATTTCTGATGTTTACTCAGTGTCTGATTCACAATCACCTATCTACAGAAGATAAGGTTAATTGTGATATAAACAAGAGCCAATTAAAACAGCTAATTGGCATGACGTTTAAAGTGTAAGATTACTGCGCTAAATGCCTCTGCCAGTATCTCTGTTATTTTGTAATCGTGCATAACATCCAGAATGAGTTTCCTTCATCTGGCCAAATCTTTTAGCCTGCCCAGAGATGTTTCGTCTCAGTGTAAAAGTGTCTGAAGGAAGTTAGAAACAGGAAGATGCTCTATTTTGTGAAAGCCTTTGGCCGTGCTCGTTGCATTTTATGTGTCTGGCACTCTACCGAATGTTTTAATGTAGTAACATTGTTGCACACTGGGTGGCGTTTGGGCATAACAGGTGTATTGAGGTGAGCGGCACACTAAACAGTCAAGACAGATGTGTTACTGGATGTTGGACAATGTGGGGATGGACGTTCAATCATGAGGTGTGTTGTCTTTCATGAGTCGCTGCGCAGGCCAATTGGTGTGTGACATCAGTACCGCGAGAGCGATTCGAAAACACAGCCATCCAATCGCTCTCGCGGTACTTTGTCATACGGCGATTACTCTGCGCAGCGTCAGGTGATGTCGACCTAAAGCTTAGAGTCTTTGAACTTGATCCTGAAATGTTTATGTGTATTTATGTTGATGTGTCAAAACGGTAAATATGTATGGACAATGATGTCTTGTTCAAGCGTGTAAACAAACACATAAACAAACCTGTACGACGTTCTGTAGGCGACACGCGCCAGAGATGTCCAACGGCCATAATGTGGATTAATGGTGAGCAGAGAGCATTTAAATCACCTCAGTGTGTCAATCCGTCTTTTACTTTTTACAACTTTTCCATAGATTACTGTTGGTTTAATATTTGGTAGATATATAAAGCTTATACTATACAAATTTAATATTAAAGTAGCAGCCTATAACGTTAATTGTTATCTGAAAACCTTCATTTATTTCCTAGTAAACCTCCAGAAATCTAGATTCGGGCAGCTGGGGCGCCAGCAAAAAACTTGTAAAGTAAAATTGCATGTTTCTCATGTTATTTTACACCAATTAAAATAACAGTTTTTACAGTGATACAATAGCTGTAGCTCCATTTGGCCGTGCTCATTGCATTTTTTGTCTATTATGCTGTATTGATGAAAGAGGGTTAGTTTCACTACTTGATTTATCGACTGTACAGTTACATTGCACCGATCAATAAAATAACAACCCAATTCTCCTTTTGCCTTTTCTGCGGTTGGTGGTCCCTGCATTGACTTGTTAAGCAAAAGCTGAGGACGCTGCTCAAGGTCAGTGCTGTTGTAAGAAATATTATTATCAATTAAATGCTGTTTTCTGTATAGAGGAGACAAGGACTGGTTGTCATACAGGGACGTCGCCACAGTGCCTGTATCTCATTTATGGTAAGGTTTTGAGTCACGAGTCCAATTACACCAATGCTTGCACGCTTTCTCTAGCAGCGCTTTTCTAAATTAATTTCAGACATCTGTTTGATGTCTGTATTGTTTGTGTGAATTCTGCCTTCCAAACTATAATTCCAGTATTTGTGATCACAGTCAAGCCAAACTAGGATACATTGAGGCAAGGGTCTGCTATATAATAAAGGTAGATTTTATCTGAAATGCTAAACTGTGATATCAGTTTTTTTTCCTTAAATATCAGGTTGAGGCTTTTGTGTCATGTTTTATATGTTAATAATTGAATTAAAGCTGCAATCTGTAACTTATCGTCATCTCTTTTTGAAACACAAATTGACAGGTACCAATTTATGTACCAATGTCATGCGTGTACTTTTCCGCAAAATCCAGCGTGCAAACTCAAATTATAAATAATTATTATAAGCTTACTTTTGTAAATATTAATAAGGTACTTCAATGAGACAGTTTTCAAAACTGATTGTTTATGTACTTTATACTTTTGTAGGTTTACTGTGTTATTGATAAGCTTAGGCAAAACCAATCCTTATCACAAAAACCTCATAAGAAATGAGCAGATAGTGTACATGGTTTGTGTAAATGTGTTTGTGTGTGTGTGTAAGATGTAAGCTTTCATGAAGCTCAACTGGTAGATCATGTTGCTAGCAACTCCAAGGTCATAAGGTTTGATTTCCAGGGAATGTGCTCATAAAAAATGTACAGTCTGAATAAATTGGACAAATGCTTCAGCCCCCTTCCTACACACACTTTTTATCTCTTCATTAATCAATCGCCACTTTTCTGTTTGCGTTTTCTGTCTCATTACACACCCACCCGCCTTCAAAACTCTATATCATATTCCTGCCGCATTTGGCACCCACCTGCGGTCCTGCTGTTTTAGTCTTACACACTCTAAACCTTCCTGACTCTTTTTGTACAGCATCAGCTCTGCGTCTATCCTCTGCAGTCTGTTCTGTTCTGCTGTGGTATCATCTACTGTCTTCATCCTGTTTGCTGAAACACCTCCCTGCTTTGAGCCCCTGTGCTGTGATAACACTCATGTTTACACAAAGATCAAGCGCGCAGAGCAACCTGCTCTGTTAAACAGTCTTAAGACGCAACAAAGTGCCAAGTGTCTCTCCATTGTTCTCTTTATTTTTCAATTTAACTAAGCTGTTTTCTTGATAATCTTTACATCCTATCAGCTGTCCTCTCCTGCTGCTGTTTGCTCCCATGCTGTCATGCGCAACCCACAGTATTCAGTTATTTTTGGAATGGTTCAGCATCTCCTAGTTCAATCATCACAAATTTTTTAACCTTTCATAGCCCTTCACATTTACTATGTGCCAAACCTTTAGTTGCCAAACCTGAAAATTCTGCTTTTATTTATTATGTGTGCTTTCCTGTGGCTCAGTGGTTAGAGCAAGGCATTCGATCCCAGGGATTGCACATATTTAGAAAGAAAAATGTGTAGTATAATGCAATGTAAGTCGCTTTGGATAAAAGCGTCTGCCAAATGCATAAATGTAAATGTGTGCCACAAAAAAAGATAGTTCACGATACATTGAGAGTTAATGTTCATCATGTGATTACTAACCCTTAAGCCTGTACTTAAGGGAATAGTTCATCCAAAAATGAAAATTCTGTCGCTTGTACCAAACAGCGCGGCACCCATTCACTTCTATTGTATGGACACAAAACCAATGCAAGTGAATGGGTGCAGGTAAACCACATTCTTCAAAATATCTTCTTTTGTGTTCTGAGGAAGAAAGAAAAACTCATACAGGTTTGAAATGACAAGAGGGCGAGTAAACAATATTTATGGGTGAACTGTCACTTTAAAATTCTGTCTAAACCTAAGGATGGTCACTCAATTTGTTCTCAGTCACATTCACCATCACCAAGTAGGATATCCTTGTTGGCAGTCACATCTGCAATGTCATTTCAGTCATCGTTCAGTGTTGTTAAGAGCCTGTTAAAAACACTGTGATGCTGAGACAAGCCCATATCACAGCTGAGTCTCTATGTATTGGCCCATGTTTGCCCCTCCTCCTATAGAGAAGTTCAATGGTTTTGTCCTGCAGCATCCATAAGCTCCAATTCTTTACAGTACCTTCGTAAGACAGATCTCGCTTCATAAAGCTGTTCGGCTAATGAGGGCTTTCTCTGCTTAGGAAAAAAGTTGCGTCAGCAGTAGAGGACACTGGGTAATGTGTGAACTGAGACTGTTCAAGAACACAGATGTGCTTTTGTCTGAAGTGCTTTGTGTCATCTGTGCTCTCTCAAATAAATGAAGTGAGATTTATGACGGTGTTCTCAGGAGGACCCTTTACACAACTACACACCATTAGAATATATTATATTTAGGGCTGTTAAACGATTAATCGTGATTAATCGCAACCAGAATAAAGGTTTGTGTTTACATAACATATGTCTATGTACTGTGCATATTCATTTTGTATTTATAAATACAAACACATACACAAGTATACATATTTAGGAAATATTTACATGTATTTATTTATATTTACCAATAATTGAAATGATATATAAATGTTTATTAATTTTTTTATTTTTCTTAAATATATGCATGGATGTGTATGTGTTAATAAATACAAAATTATTACGCACAGTACACAGATATACAGTATATTATGTAAACACAATCTTTTATTCTGGATTAATCTTTTGACAGCCCTAATTATATTATAACATAAGAGTGTTATATTTTATTTAAATGTATATTATATTTACTTATGTATTTATAGTTTATTTAAATGTAACCACTTTAACAAAAGACAAAATGCAAATGTATACAGTTTTCCTATAGTATATGGACATTTAAGCCACACTTAAAAATGTATGTTATTGCCATCAAGTATCATTTATGCAAAGTAATTAGAATATGTAAAGTTATGTGATGAACATCATCTGTGGATACACTGCTAGGACGTAATTCCAGTAATGATGTAGAAAAGGTCTAGCATAGTTTACTTGTTACATTTTTGGTCTCATAAATCTATTGTTTGTTTCTGAGCAAATCGTTCTGACTGAGGGTAAAGTTAAGTTTCATAACTTTATACTTTTGATTTAACTTTGTACTGGAGCGCAGACTTGTAACGTTACTTTTGACTAAATTATTAATCTTAATTTTTGATGCAATGGTCGAAATGAAATTAACAATATTGTCAAAAAACGTTTATAAATAAAAAAGAATACTATATTACAATAAACATTAAAAATAAAACAATTAGTTGAATAGATGTATCAACATTTGGAAATAACCTTATTTTACTGGCAGGATACAAGTGATGGCCAAGTATATTAATATACTATAAAATCACGTTTAAGACATCTTAATATGGTGTTGTGATGTTATTGGCACACATTAAATAAATAAAAAAAGAGAAAAATGAGTGGAGGTAATTGGAGCTAACTAAAAACACAAAAGGTACACAAATGTACCTTTCACATATTGTTGTACCTTTGTAAGTTGTCTTGGGTACATAAGTGTACCCTAAGGACCTATTGTGGACCTTTAAAGGTACAATTAAATATTTTGTACTCCTAGGAACAAAATTGTACCTGCACAGTACCTTTTTTCTGACAGTGTACGACACAGTATCATGTTTTTCTATTAAATGCAGTGACATTCAGCGATTTAACGTGTCTAACACTTTTTTGGCTGCTGTGGATAGTGTCTCACTTTTTCTTCTGGCTTAAGGTTATGAGGTTTGTTTTGCCCTGAGCCTGTCTTCATACATAAAAATAATCACTGCTGTAACCCATTGACGCTTAATTTAAACCGTCACCCAGCCCGTATTAGGAGCTATTTATGGATCCAATTATTTGAAGATGTGTTTCATGGCCTTTCACAGCCACAGGGGAAAAAATATGCATCATGTGACAGTGTAACCACAGACTTGATTTATTTTCTTCCTGGCATTTCTCCTAAACTTTGAGCTCAGCAGAAATGGCAGGTGATATTTCTCCACAGCTTATTCATAAATGTGCTGTTGTCATTTGTGCTGCAGTGGACATGAGACATGGTCACTGTATAGAAATGTTCAATATGCTGAAATTTGACTTTGAGATTTTTCGGTAACACTTTAAAATAATGGTCCGTTGTTAAGAAGTAACTATGCAGAAAGTAATAGGTAGTACTACATTAACACTTCTATGGATAGGCTATATATGTAGAATATATCCATTCATGTTTTGGTATTAGGCTTTTGGTATTTGTATTTATTCATAAATTTGTTTCCACAAACAACCTATTTTTTCACTTTGGTACGTTAATGTTGAGATTAGTAATTAATTGTTTTTTCTTTATTAATTGGTCATATTTCGCAAGTAGTTCTCAATGATGGCATTTTTCTTTAGTAATTATCAAATACCAAATAAGAAACTACCTTTGTCCTAAATTAGCTATTACTTATTGCTTAGTTAATCTTGCTTCTATATTAGTTAATAGTATTAAGGTAAGTGTTAATGTAGTACTGCCTATTACTTTCTGCATAGTTACTTGTTAACAACGGACCATTATTTTAAAGTGTTACCGATTTTTCCCGATGTTGGAGGGTGAGAGGGAGGGTGACGACTGTGTGTTCACAGTTACAGTAAAGGCTTCTTGACGTCACATTTGAGAAAATCTGACTCATAGCCTGCTTGTTGATTTTGATCTTGAAACCCTCTTATTCCTCTAACAATGCTCCATACATTTAGTGAATGAGTTTTTTTACTTTTTGCTTTTGTTTTGGCAGATGCTTTTACCCAAAGTTTTTTTGATTAGTATGTGTGATCCATGGGGATCGAACACATGACATTTGGGTTGCCAACACTATGCTTAGATAATTGACCTACAAGAAAAGATTTACCGTACAAATTGTACATAATATGTATGCATTTAGGTCTAGAGTTACGTCTTATTGTTAGCGAGAGATTTTGAAAAGGTTTTGTTTCAGGTGCATTTCCTCTAAAGACTAACCTGAATTGATTCCTGAATGCACACCAATGTCCCGTGCCTCATTGTTCTTTGACTCATGTTTATTAATATCCTAGGAAAATTGAATTGTCCCCACACAATGAACTTTTCCAGAGTGTGTCTATCTATTATGTGCGTCTAAAGACATTTGTGAGACAAATTATAGTTAAACTAATGTGATTTGTGCAGCTTCAGGAGATGTGATCAGTTTGTTCCATCATAAATGTTGACCACAATCATCTAAAATGCATCTATATTATAGGCTTTATTTTGAAGTACGAAAAGAGTAATAATTCTTTCCATACACAGTAGCACATCATGCATACCATACGTCATATTTTGTTGCCTTTATGCTGATATTATATCAAATGGTGTTCTGACTCGATTATGTTAAACTTTTAATATGCGTTGTTAAATGTTGTACAGTTAAATACTGATATATAAAAAATGTTCTTGAGCAAAACTCAAATTAGATGTGTGAAGACAGTGAGAGAAAAACAAAACAAAGCAAAAAAATGTGAGCGAGAGACAGGGAGGTGACATGCAGGGAAAGAAGAAGCAAACAAATGCTGAAAATGAATGGCATGCATCAATGTGGAATGCTATCTTGATCAGAATATAAATGAAATAAATGAATGGAAAACTGGATGCTGCCGGGAAGTCACATTCCACACCCGGCTACATTCTTATGTGGTTTCTGTCAATCAAATGGGTCTTGATCTCTGTACCATGCAAGTAAACCAAAAGTCCATAGAATGTAATGGTGCATTCCTTTACCCATCAGTCATGTTTTCAGCCAGGGCTCTACAGTAACTTATTGTTTTAGGAGCACTTGTGCTCCTTTATATAAAAATTTAGGAGCACAGTCCAAAATTTAGGAGCACAGACAATTGAAGTAAAATAAAATAAAGACAGACTAACTTCACATCAGAACTAAAAGTAAAAAGCAAAGCATTAAATGGCGAGTAAGTGTATTTTCCTTTCTCATAACAGGAAACAATGCTCAATTGACTAGCATGAAAAGCAGCTGATCGCAGTGGATAATGTCACCTAATATACATGGAGGCACATTTGGGAGTCATAGTTTTTTTATTTGATTGTATGTAAATGGATTACGAGTTAGATCGGGCCAGTCGTACCAGTGCGCCTAAATATTTTTTCACGGTCGCACAGACTATTTTCCAGTGGCAAATGCAACTGAAATGGTCGCAGTGTAGAGCCCTGGCAGCAAGGTCTGTACCAGCTGCCATGTTAAAAATATTTTTGTGCTGCTATGAGGCCGTTTGTCAGCCTAAATAGGCAATATCTAGATAAAGATTCTCTATTGTCATCCTACTGACATATAAATATAAAATTCAAATAGTGTCTCTAATGCAACAGTGGTACTCTGTTGGCAGTCATGTGAGATGTTGAATTGAAAAATTAAAGTGTGCGATTATGGAGACAAGAAAGATATTGAGGAAGCTTTTAACATTGCTCTAACAAGTAAAATATTTAATAATGATCTCACAGGAATTCATAACTACTTGACTAGATGGATAATTTGTATATAAATGTCGACAATTATTGTAAAAAGCAAAACTAAGCCCCATCCCTAAACCGAACCGTCGCTGCTGTGAAAGCGTGAAAATCAGAGGTGCTGTAGCAGGTTGCTAAGAAAAAACAGGTTTGTTTATCGCTCTATTGGCTTACCGCTGTAATGACGTTGTGGAGAGTAGATGAACCCGAAAGTGGAAATTCTAAGTTTTACATATAGATACCTGTCAGGGCCGTTCACAGAGAGAGAACCCAAATGCAGGCAGCAGTACCAACTCAGACTTTTAATAATCAAAAATAAAGACCCACGAGGGGGAAACTAGAACAGAACAAAACAACTAGAACAGAACAAAACAAACAAGGTGCAAAACAAAGACTTCCGACGAGGGGACAAAAACAGAGCAACAGAATAATCAAACAAAGAACAAGGCAAGGTATACTGGGGCAAGGCAAGGTACATAACATAAATAACACGATATATCAAACATAGCAAAAAGAAACAGCACAGGACAGCAAACACGAGGGCATTAAATAGGGGAACTAACAAGGGATAATTACACTAGGCAGGTGAGGAGGAAACACTGATGGGAGGCTAACGACGAAATGAGGGGGCGGAGACAAAGACGAGACTGGAGAGAAAGCATGGCATACCAAAACAAACAATACAATGTCTCTTTCCACACTAAACACATGGGGCTGTCATGACCCTGCCACAAGACTAGAAAAGCATGACAAGGTGAGGCAGGATCATGACAGATACCAGACTTGAGTGGGTAATTCCCAAAGAGCAGGCAGCAGTGAGCGATGTTTGTAGACGTGTTTCCAGCCATTTTTGTCACAAAAATTAAGTTTTGATATATTTACGGTAGGAATTATATTCATGGAATTAATTATTTTGGCATAAAAGAAAAATCTATAATTTCAACCCATACCTGAGCGTCTTATGACTGGTTTTGTGGTCCAGGGTCACATACTGCATGGGGAAAAAATTAAATCCGGTTTAATAATAATGCCCCTTAGCTTTAAAATACTCCATAAATTAAATTACAGTTTGTGGGCACTCACACCTGTGTTGAGTAATTGGTGCCTCCTAATATTATAGTTCAGTCATTTCTGAACAGATTTGTTCTTAACTCCAAAAATCAGGTATACATGATTGTCAGATTGTAAGCAGGAGGCTGGTTGGACACTGGGGACACTTTTGATTTATTCAGGCCTCCCCAATACACAGAGTGGCATTTGTCTCAAATGTCAGCCCTCTATTTTCAGGGTTGGTGGGAGAGCCCATTTTGCAGGTGAAGCTGGGCCAGACTGTGTTTAATCAGGGGAACTGAATGTGCCCTCTTTGAAGAATAACCTTTATTTATTTATTTATTTATTTTATTGATTACTGTTTTGTTCTGTTTTTGCTGTTGTGAACATTTAGTCCTAGAATCTTTCCAGAGAAATGAAATCAATGTGTAATGTAATGTATTACATTATATTGAATTATGTAAATATATTCCATATTCATTCCTTATAAATGTGACCTTTACCGGTTTTCTCTCATTCTTGTGCACAGCAGTGTTTCTTTTTGGCAGGCCGGTCTGAAAAGAACAACATAAGTGAGGTTCACTCACAGCCTCCGTCTTTATCAAACCTGTTCGCAGATCAGCTTCTCGTGCCCATTTGAAGTAAAAGCCTGCCTTCCTTGCTTTCTCTTGGGAATAAAGCAAAAGCAACACAAGAACGTCTGTCTGCAGACAATAGATGTGAGTGACCTTGCCTTTTTTTGTTCTTCAGCTGTGAGCTTTGTCTGTTCAGAACAAGACAGATTACAAAGAGTCAGCAAAAAAAAATTGAAATTGAAAAAAGTTTAAATAGGCATGGGCAGATTACAACTTTAAGGTATACCTCGGTTTGAAGAAGTCACGGTTGTAAAACCACAAAAATTTTCCGTTATACTGTTTCCAAGGTATGAGCTGTTTTTAACGTCTAGTCAAATAAAGATAAGGAATCAATCAGGTTCTGTGCTATTTTTTGTTTATGCTTAATTTGTTGTTTGCTAATCTGCATTTAATTTATTTATATTTATATATGTAAGTTTAATTACTACAAATGTACTGTAAACAAATGACTAGAAAGGTGTGCCATGCTTTCAAAAGTTTGGGAACCACTGATTTAACCTGATATACACATCTTCACTACTATTCCAAATATTTTGTGTTGCTTAGAAATAAAATACTAAAATAAAATATTGTGTTCAATTCAAAAGCAGACATTTAAAAGAACACATTTTAAAGCGGTGATAGCAAAACCTGACATGCCGTGAAACCGCAATATTTTTTTCTTTTGGTTATCATACCGTCAAAATGTCATACAGGCCCATGATTGAAAGCACTGTAAATTGCTTTGGATAAAAAGCATCTGCCAAATGAAAAAATATATAATTAAAAATTTTTTGTTTTGGTTTAATCTATTTGCTCTTCTCTTTAATCCAAACATAGTTTCCTATATTAATCTTTGTAATTTAAAGTACCAGCCCCTCAGTCTCACAGGAAATAAGAGTTAAGACCCTAAGTTGCTTTGTCTCATATCAAATTAGCCTGAATTAATTAATCGTCCTGCGTGAGGACACAAAGGTTTTCTCATAAATAATGCCACTTTTCTGGGTTCAATCGGCTGTATACATAAAGAGCATGAGTGAATTGGCTTTTTTCTTATTTTGCACCTTGTTGAAAAGTTGCAATTTCAGGCACATGAAAATTTGTTTAACTGCCAGATTCTGCCCACTCCCTGTTCTATACAAAATCACAATTTCATGCAACTGTAAAAATAAATGCTGTTTTTGTACAAAGAGTTTTACTGTGCATTTTTTAGACTTCCAGGACGTCTCATTAGAGTGGAGAGATGAACTGTATGGAAGCAAACTGTTCTTGGGTACAGTTGTTATCTTTAGTGTAAGTTGGTGATGAGGTGAATGTGACTGATGCGTAGTGAGATAAGAAATGGGAATGGCGGGTGTCGTGGCAGGAACGGTTTTGAGGTAAACGTGTGCTTGGTCACACTCGCTATTGGAAAGAGCACACTGTACACTGTCACTGTGAAACCTGTGTGTGTGGTTGACTCATTTTGGAGCGAGTACTCTTGTGAAGAAGCTCTTTTTCTTTTCCACTTTTTCGTCATTATTTTTTCACACCTTGAAATTTTATTTCATAGGGAGGAATACACTATTAAAAAGTGACTCACATCTGTGTATCGCAAAGAGCTTGAACATACGACACCAACCTTTGCTTAGACTTAACAGCATCATATTTGACAAGACCATATCCAAACACCGTATAATGTATTCTAATAATTTATTCAGAGATGAGCTTTCGTTTGTGGAGAGACACTTTTAGCGGTTAGATAGTATAGATGCAGGATAGAGGGTATATTAGAAAGACATTAGATTTAAACATTTGGCAAACGCTTTTATCCAAAGTGACATACAGTGCATTCAAGTTATACATTTGATCAGCATGTGTGTTACCTGTGAATCAAACCCACAACATTTTGTGCTGCTAACACAATGCTTTACCGGAAGCCAACCGAACCATGTTACCCAGCCAGACCTTGAACCAGTGTTCATCTAACTAAATGACATCATAAGTATCATTAAATAACATGCACCATCCTGTAGGGAGTTTAATAGCTTGCACAAATACACAAATACAACAATGGTAATTGATTTTAATTTTATCTCTCCTTTCATTCATTCCTACACTCACTGGACCTGCATCTGTGCTAGATTCCTGATCCTAGATCCTAAAATGCAGCATCCCGACAAGTTTACTTAGCACATATGGAAAAAAATAAAAAGATTCCATTTGGAATCAATGTTGCTGTCTGATTTTAAATTAGAGATCTCACCTCGATATAAATGCCTGACAGGCCACAGATAAAGATTTTCAGAGACTTCAATGAATTATTAATAGGAGCTGCCGCATGTTGTGGTGCTGCATATAGGTTTCATCTCGGGTACACACGTATCTTGAGGGAACATTACTAATTTTGTATGAAAGGGATGCTATTGTGTGCCAAATTTTGACGCACTTATCGAGTATATGGATTTCCTTGGAATTTTTATTGAATGTGCTTGTTTGCTCTTGTGTTTTCTTTCCTTTCTTAAAGCGCAGTTAGGAGATGGCCTATTTGTGTGTTGTTGAGTGATCAATCTAAGTTTAATTATTTAAAAGGTTAATTCATTACTGTTCGATTGTTTAAAGGAATGTACGTGAACTGCTTTTGTCTTACAGGGAGAGTCGTGGTGGAGAGAAAAGCAGTGACGTGTGCACATTGAGCGTGTGTTTGTATCGCTGTCTGCTGTCACAATAGCTTGAAGCACTTGAGGCCGTTCAGAGATACGTCTGGGCCACTGTATTGATGTGATTAGACTGATGCGTTTACTGCAGAGGCACCTGCCACACCTGCTAGCAGGGTGGACATATCTCAACCCCCCCAACACGTCACCAAATTGATTTATGTGCAGTCACTGGCAAACAGACACACGCCGAACTACAGATGGTGTCATGTACAACATAGATGCAAAGAGAGGTTTATTCGGCAAATCTGTGTCTCTCTGTCTTCTTTAATTTAGATCTACATTTACATTTAGCAGACTCTTTTATCCAAAGCGACTTACAGATGAGGGAAACAATGGAAGCAATTGAAACAACATAAGGACAACAAAAAGCATAAGTGCAATAAAAAACTGGTCTCATATAGCCTACCACAGTATACAGAACTAATTTTTTTTGAAAGAGTAGAAAAGAGATGGAAGTCAGAACTGATCAGTCATGTGTTGACGGAAGAGATGTGTTTTCAGACGATTCTTAAAGATGGCTACAGAATCTGCTGATCTTGTAGCAGCGGGCAGATCATTCCATAAATGTGGAACCGATCCAGAGAAGGTACGTGAGAGAGATTTTTTACATTTTTGGGGTGGCACAACAAAACGTTGTTTGCACGCTCTGCATTAGACCATTGTCAGGGTTCTGCTCTGTTTTGGTTTAGTTTTCTGTGTTCTGTTCTCCTGCCTCGTTTGTTCCCTTGTTTGTTAATTGCCCCACACCTGATGCAGTTTCCCTTGATTACGTTTCCCCATGTATTTAAGCCCTGTGTCATCCTCAGTTCCTTGTCTGCTATTGTTTGATGTTTTGTGTGATTTATGTTCCTGTGTGATTTATGCTCCTGTGTGATTTATGCTCCTGTGTGATTTATGCTCCTGTGTTTGCTCCTGGATTTATTATTAAAGTTCTCTTTTGGATATTATACCCTGTCGTCGTGCGCTTGTATTAGACTACATGATACAGAATAGCAGACCTAGAGACGATTTCTGCGCCATTTTTTTCTTTCTCTCTCTTTTTGTTTTGTGTTTTCTCTTCTCCCGGAACGGCTCTCCCAGCAGTCCAGCTCCTCTGCCTGGAGCAGATGGACCGTTATCTGGATGACCACACCAGGGACCTTTTAGATCTGGCGTGCCTTACTGACTTCCCTGACCGCTTGCTCTGTGTTTTTTACTATACCAGCCTGAGCGAGCGGTGTAAGGCACGCCTACCAGTGAATGGTCCCCTAGAGAACTTCGCCGCTTTTGTGGAGTGGGTGGACAAAGATGGAATGTTTGTCTCTGTCTGCCCCGCTGAGGACATCTCCAGCCCTACTCCCGAACCAGAGACAAGCCAGCCATCACTCTGCTGCACGGAGCATCTGCACGAGTCCACCATAGACGGAGAGCCCGAGCCTGCCGCGACATGAGAGCCAGCGTGCACAACCGCGACTGAGCCCATCATCGCCCCGGAGCCCGAGCCTGAAGACCCGTCTGACCAGGTGCTTGTGCCGCCAACACCATGCATTGCCTTGGGAGTGCTGGTGGAGATCGAAGGCTTAGAGGGAAGCCCGCCTACACTCCCGCCGCTGAGGGTGAGCTGCAACTGGCCTCTGGCATTATGGACTGTGTTATTGAAGAGGATTTAATTGACTGGTTTGGAGAGGTTGTTCTCAGTTCCCCTGAACCTCCAGTGTCTCCTGTATCTCCCATGTCCCCTGAGTCTCCGCTGGTCCCGACCAGCTCTCCTTCGTCTCCCAAGCCTCGCTGGTCCTGTCCAGCTCTCTGTCAGCCAGCACCTCCTCTCCAGCCTCCAAGAAGATCCCACCCAGCCTCCTTCTCCCGCCTCCTCTGTTGCTGCCAGCCAGTCCATCAGCCCTGGGTCCACTGGCATCTGAAGACACCTCATCTCACCCTCAGCACACCAACGCTGTTAGGTCGGATGAGCTTCGGGTTCTCCAGCTGCCAGCTACCTACACCTTGGCTCCTGCCTCCCTCTTCTCCACCGTGGCTCGTCATCCCACTGGCTCCGCCTTGGTCAGTCGTCGACCATCTGCCGCCTCGGGACTCCAATCCTCCGGCTATGCCTCGTCACTCCATTCCTATGGCTCTGTCAGCCTCCTCCTTCCCTCCGGCTCCACCTTTATCCTTGGTTGCTCTGGCTCTGCCGCGGTCTTCCGGATCCTCACCTCCGCCTCAGTTGCCTGAACAGCCGATTCTGCCTTGGCGCTCTGGATCTTCAGTGTCACCCTGGCTCTCCCTCTGCCTGTCTCCACCCTGAGCTCATCCTTCACCAGCACTGTCCCCATAAGTCGGCCCCCTGGTGTCGCCTCTCCCATCTCTGCCATGACTCCTCCCTCTGACGACTCCACGTGGGCCGCCGTCCTGGCTGGTCTCTGGGTCAACACCTGGCTCCTCCTGCTCCGGGCACCATCAACTCTACCTGTGCGACTCCACCGAGCAAGGACACGGACAAGGCACCAGAGTATTACACCTCAGTATTAACTTTTTGCACTTCTATTTATTCTCCTCTTGTTATTTGTTATTCCCCGTTTTTGACTGTTTTCAAATCCCTACTGTCACTACAACTCGTAAATCACCGGTATCACATAGAAGGCCACGCAATGCTAATGCTAATAATCTGAGCACTCTTTCAGCATCCACAACTACCTCAATTACATTTCCCATTGGTTTATGGAACTGCCAATCTGCTGTAAACAAAGCAGATTTCATCACAGCTATTGCTAAACATTCTGGTCTTTCTCTTTTAGCACTTACTGAAACCTGGATCAAGCCAGAGGACACTGCCACACCAGCTGCCCTCTCCAATAACTACACCTTCTCCCACAGCCCACGCATATCAGGTAGGGCTGGAGGAACCGGTCTACTTATCCCTAATGACTGGAAATTCAAACAGCTGGCACCCTCATGTGACAACATCTCATTTGAGTCACATGCTGTTACTAATCCACCCTGTTAAAACTCATGTTGTAGTTATCTATCGTCCCCCCGGTCAGCTTGGACATTTCTTGGAGGAGTTGGATACGCTTCTGTCATCCTTCCCCGAGGATGGTACTCCTCTGGTGGTATTTGGAGACTTCAATATGCACCTTGAAAAACCGCAAGCTGCCGACTTTAACAACCTGACTGCATCGTTTGACCTCAAGCGAGTTCCCACTTCAGCAACCCTGGTAAAGTCTGGTAATCAACTAGATCATATATACACACGACACTGCTCCACTCATCACTCCCAGGTCACCCCGCTGCACACGTCAGATCATTTCCTCATCACTCTTGATCTCGACCTAACTTCCCCAGACACTACACATGCCTCCCCACTGGTCACATTCCGAAGCAACCTACATACACTCTCTCCCTCCCGTTTATCCTCTACTGTCTCCGCCACGCTCCATCCCTCTGAACAGCTCTCTCTCTTGGATACTAACAGTGCCACCAACACTCTTTGCTCCACACTTACCTCCTGCTTAGACAGCTTATGCCCCCTTACATCCAGGCCATATCGTGCATCCCCTTCTTCCCCCTGCTTATCTGATGTTCTCCGCGAGCATCGCGCCACGCTCAGGTCTGCTGAGAGAATCTAAAGAACCCACTGACCTTGGTCTATATCAGTCTCTCCTCTCTTCTTTCTCTGCTGATGTCTCCTTTGCGAAAACTCAGTACTACCATGCTAAAATCAACAACTCGCCTGACTCTCGTACTCTCTTTAAAACCTTCTCTCCTCTTCTTTGCCCGCCTTCCCCCTCACTTGCATCGGACTTAACAGCTGATGATTTTGCATCTTTCTTCGTAAAGAAAACTACCACCATCAGAAGTCAGTTCTCTGCGTCGCAGCCTCTTGATCACGCCCAAACCCCGACACATGCTGGCTCCCCTCTTTCTCCCTCCTATCTGAAGATGATGTTTCCAAGGTCATGTCTTCGAACCACCCAACGACCTGCCCGCTAGATCCCATCCCCACTCATCTCCTCCAGGCCATCTCTCCATCGGTTGTTCCCACTCTGACCCACATTATCAACTCGTCTCTCACCACTGGCACATTTCCCGCAGTCTTCAAAGAAGCCTGTATTACCCCGCTACTGAAGAAACCCACTCTTAATCCTGCACTGTTAGAGAACTACAGACCGGTATCTCTCCTCCCCTTCATTGCCAAAACTCTTGAGCATGTTGTATGTAACCAGCTCTTCTCCTTTCTCACGCAAAACAACCTCCTGGACAGCAACCAGTCAGGTTTCAAGAGCGGTCATTCCACTGAGACTGCGCTGCTGCTCTCTGTCATTGAAGCCCTGAGACTGGCAAGAGCTGCCTCAAACTCATCTGTACATATCCTACTGGATCTATCTGCCGCCGTTGACACCGTTAACCACCATATCCTCCTGTCGACCCTCAAGGCTATGGGTGTCTCTGGAGTGGTGCTACAATGGTTCAGGTCTTACCTCTCATGTAGGTCATTTAGAGTATCCTGGAGAGGTGAGGTCTCTGAGTCCCAACACCTCGATACAGGGGTGGCTCAGTGCTTGGGCCGTTGCTCTTTTCTGTATACATGACATCCCTTGGCTCTGTCATTCAGAAACATGGCTTTTCCTATCACTGCTATGCGGATGATACCAACTCCACCTGTCATTTCAGCATGCCTGAGCAACATTTCGCTCTGGATGAAGGACCATCACCTGCAGCTGAACTTTGCAAAAACAGAACTGCTTGTAATCCCGTCCCACCCTAGGATCCATCACAACATCTCCATTCAACTGGACTCATCAACCATCACATCTTCCAGAACGGCCAGAAACCTGGGAGTGGTGATCGATGATCAGCTAAACTTCACAGATCAGGTTGCCAGCACCACTCGGTCCTGTAGATTCATCCTCTACAATATCAGGAAAATTCGACCTTTCCTATCCGAGCATGCTACGCAGGGCCTAGTCCAGGCTCTTGTTCTGTCCAGACTGGACTATTGCAATGCGCTACTGGCTGGACTCAGGCCCGGATTAAGAATTCAGGGGCCCCTGGGCACAAGTGTCTTTTAGACCCCCCCATACGCACGTGCGCACAATAAAGTTTTGAAATAGCCTAGGGCACTACGTGTAGGAAGCACCTCTATCTTATACATGATTACATTGCCAAGTTACAAAATATGATCACAACCTGAAGGACAATGTCAACACCTGTACACATCCTCCATCTTACAAGATTTACACCTCATCATTGCAACAATGCTTTTCTGGACCAGCAGCAACATCAAGACATTTCCCTACATACTGTAACTCACTGGCATTTGCAAGCAAACACTGCCTCACCTCTACCAATTCAGTTCTATCAGATTCTTCCATAATTCACACACAAACACGCCGGATTCACAAAACTGTTCTTTGGAGAAAATATAAGAACTTTATTAAGATAAATTATAGGACGTTCTTAAGAATATTCTTAAGTGTAAATCTCAAATATTTTCTTATAAACATTTTAATTTGTCTAAGAATAAAAGGGCAGACTTTGTCATTGATTATACTATAAGAGTAATTTGTCCTTTGGTTAAACTTTATTTGTGTACCAAGCACCTCGCGACTCACGTTCTTGTGTAAGCGTGTAATGTGTTAAACGGCATTAACAAATATTATAGGTATACTTACACGAGTCTGTGCAAGTAAACATTTTGCAAAGCACTCTGAATTTTCTAATAACGAAGGCTAAAAATCGGTAAAGTAAGGCAGTTAGACCTGATCAACATTATATCAAAATTCATTATTGGCGAAGAAACACCACCAAATAGGCCTACATGTAAAAAACTCTTACCTTTTGAGATTTTAAAGACAACCGTGAGGGTATTCCTATAGATTATATTTACAACAATAAAGCCGTTTTCATTTACATATTTTCAGTTTCTTGACTTAGTGACTTAGCGCGACATCTAACAAATCACCATAAAAAGCGGCGATTTAGGCTATATTCTTTCACACAGCTTCTGTCTAGGTAGCCATATGCATATTTACAGACGAAATGTGTTCATGTTTATACATTCAAACAGTCGATAGCAGTGACAGGTGCTGCTTCTTCCTGCCGCTCACTGAGATCCCTGCGTGGGGAAAAAGAGACCTTGCGCTCGCGGGACAGCACTGGCGACATTTTCCCACTGAATGAAAGCTTTATCGGAAGGTCGCAGAATATTTCGCTTTGTGCTTCTCCTGAACAAAAGCTGCTAAAGGGCTTGTAAATGTTACTAAATCAAGAGACAGACTTGCGTACGTTAGAAACACTCTTTTGTGTGCGCACTTGCGTGTGTGCGGACCAGAGAGGCGCACGGCAGAATTAATATAGCGAAAACATGGTTATGTTAAATTTTCTCACCCCTTCTTGGGCCCCAAGCGTGCATGGGCCCCTGGGCCAGTGCCCATAATGCCCAATGGATAATCCGGCCCTGGCTGGACTTCACAACAAAACCTCTACAGATGATCCAGAATGCAGCAGCAATAGTGGTCTTCAATGAATTGAAGAGAGCACACGTCACCCCTCCCGTCATTAAGTTACATTGGCTCCCTGTAGTCGCTCGCATCAAATTCAAGACTCTGCTCCTGGTCTACAAGACCACCACCGGTTTGGCACCTCCTTATCTTCACTCACTAATGCAGACTTATGTACCCGCCAGATCCTTACGCTCTGCAAATGAACACATCTTGTGGTGCCATCCCATAAAGGTAAAAAATCACTCTCACGAACCTTCTCTGGATCGGTTCCACATTTATGGAATGATCTGCCCGCTGCTACAAGATCAGCAGATTCTGTGGCCATCTTTAAGAATCGTCTGAAACGCATCTGTTACGTCAGCACCTGACCGATCATTTCTGACTTCTATATCTTTTCTACTCTATCTATATAAAAAAACTTAGCTCTGTACACTGTAGTAGGCTTTGTGAGACATGTTTTATTGCACTTATGCTTTTTGTTGTCCTAATGCTGATCCAATTGCTTCCATTGTTTGGATAAAAGCATCTGCTAAATGAATAAATGTAAATGTAAATGTAGTCCTGTGTCAGCCACCGTAGTGCTTCCAAAGGGAGCGGGGAGGGGTGGAGTGAGCCGTTGGTTGAAATTCACAACCTCACTGCTAGATGCCGCTAAATTTCACACACTGGACCTTTAAGAGAATAGATAGTGGACCAAGTAATTGAATCATTTGTAGGAATCAAAGTGAAATATGTTACTTATTATATTATAAAAGTTTTTGAATGCTATTAAATTAGTTAAATATGCTGTGAATTACTGTATGTAAAGGGATAGATGCAGATTAATCCCAATCTATCCCAAAGTTACAATGGTTACACTAGACACAAAATGCTGCTAGAAAAATTAGACACTTACTGTTTTTTCAAACAAAAATTGGGCATGACCTCAGAAAAAGGATACATACACTTTTTAAATTAATTTTAAGAGGAGTCTGTGCCCTACTGATGACAGGCTTGAAATGCCCCTGCTAAGAGCCCTGACAAGAGTCCTCAGTACTGCTCTTGAAGCTAGATGGACACACGACAAAATTGTCCAATAAACGGTCTAAACACATTCCATCTCCTCTGAGGCCTGTACTTGATGAATTCATCTCTTGAAGCACCTCTAAACGTTAATCAATGACGTCGGTTTCATCTCTTTTTGAATTGGCCTTTCGATATTGTCATGACCTCAGTGGACTAACAGCTCTGTCAACTCTCTGATATTTATTTAAAATATATATTAGGGACACACAAAGGTGTTTCTTTTTTCAATCATTTTTCTTTACACATACAGTATATTGTTAACCATCTTTGAAACAGCAGTATTGACATTGATCTAGATATGTAAGTTAAAAGGATAGTTAAAAGGATAGTTCTCACAAAAAGATCTAGCATTTATTCACTCTCAAAAAAGAGTCTTTTATTCTTTTTCTTGTGGAACACAAAATAATATATTTTGAGATATTTTTTATGTCTTAGTGGTTTTGTGTCAATACAATAGAAGTCAAAAGTGGGCCAATTTTGTTTGGTTACCAACAATCTGTGAAATATCTTTGTGTTCTGTAGAAGAAAGAAAGTCATACAGGTTTGAAATGACATGAGGGTGAGTAAATGATGAAAGTATTTTTTGGTTGAACTATCCCTTTAAGGCTGTATGGTCACCCACAGTAAACACAAACACGAACCACAACAAATTCCTTTCTGGAGATTCATGCATATCTTTACCAAAATACACTGCTGCTGCAAACATAATATATATATGTATAACTAGCGTAAACCATATATGGTGATTCCACAGATAAATACAATATTCACAACAACATTTCTTCAAGAGAAATTTTGCTAAGGCAGTTTTGAATAACATTAGGTAACATTCCAGAACCTGAAGCACAGAGGATATGTTACACAAGCATGGCGCCAGACAAGCTTTTAGCTCAGGTTGTTGCTCTGACTCTGAGCTGTAATTAATTAGAGATCCTTGTCAACAAATTTTTAAATGCTTGTGCTGTTATGCATGTTTACTTTAAAGTAGGCACTGTTTTTATTACCCTGTTCCAGACAGGCAAATAGCTCACATTTTCGCAGTGCCTTAGACACTGCCATTTGGTTGTTCCGATTCAAATATTAACTGTACTTAAGTTTAGGGTCACTCATTCATTCCTTATTCATATTTTATTTGTTACATTTTAGAATAATAGTAAACTCAGCAAAATTATGGAAACACAAACCTAACAATTACTATGGAAATTGTGTTGTTACAAAACCATAACAAACTGTTGTATTCTGTTTATTCACCCTTGTGTGGTTCAAAACCTGTATATGACATTTTCTTCTGTGAAACACAAAAGAATATATTTTGAGTTGTGATATTGCCATGGCTGATATATCGGACGGTATTTGGACATTTTTAATTATCGGCATCAGCCAATATATTTTTACAAATGGATCATTTCTGTTTGGCCACCATACAGAACATTAGCTACTAAGATGTAAAGCAGGCATTTTTCAGTTAGTAATGTAATATGACCACAGTAAAATGGGTCGTGTATGGTGGATGAGATACAAAAATTGTATGGTAAGTATCAATAATATATTTAAATTCCTATATTTTATTAAGCCATGTTTAGCTGCCCACAATTGATATAATGTCATGTGTGGACCTCTTCATGTGTTCAAGTCTGTTACTAACATAATACACAATAATTGTTCATTTAGTTTCACCAATTTTCTCTATGTCTCTCATTTACTAATTTAATTGCATTTGTGTTATATCGGCCAATCGGCCACAGTGCTTTATTAATATCGGTATCGACATTGCCCATTAAAAAACCCATATCAGTCGATCACTAATTTTGAGAAATGTCTCTGTGATTTTGTGTCCATACAATGGAAGTCAACGGGGTCCAGTGTTGTTTGGTTATACCAACATTATTCAAAATATCTTCTTTTGTGTGCTGCAGAAGAAAGAAAGTCATACAGATTTGGAATAACATGAGGGTGAATAAATGATGAAAGATTTTAATATTAAATGAACTATCCCTTTAAAGTAGTTCTCATCTAATCTGGGCTCTTATTGGCCACTTTTTCTTTATTTAGTCCCAGTCATCCATTTCAATATATTTTTATCCACATAACTAATTTCAAACAGATATTTGCATTCAGATCAAAAGACTATGAAAACATTTTCGTCAAGTGACCCTAAACTTTTGTATGGTGATGTACTCTTACTTAAATCTCCTTTTAAAATGTCCAGACAGTGATAGTTCATTATTAAATGATGTCATAATTTACTCACCCTCCTGTCATTTCAAACCTGTGTGACTAACTTTCCTTTGCAGAACAGAAAGGAAGATATTTTGAAGAATTTTGGTAACCAAACAATGGTGGTACCCATTCACTTCTATTGTACTGACAAAACAAATTCAGTCAATTCAGGTGAACTATCCCTTTAAAACCACAATGTCAAACTGAGACAGTTGCTTATATGTTCAATATACAGTACATTCTGATTTTAGGTGGATTAAAGTATCAATTCAGCAAACATCAAACTTAGATTCTAAATACTATGACACCATAGCATCATAAAAGAGGTCTAGACACAGATTTCAAGTCTCAGCAAAAGTCTACCTCTAAGTTCAGAAAGTCAAGCAGGCACATCAGTCTATGCCTGAAGTAATGTTGGTTTAGTCACTATAGCTCATGGAGATTTCTTAGCGTTATGCTTGTCCACTGTGCTGGTCAGCACTTCCGAGATCTGACTCTGCTTCCCCACTCGCTCCACCTCTTCTTGCAGAGAGTCTGTCCAGTGATTTTGAAGAAGAATTCGGATTTCTCCTGCACAAGCAGCCGGCTATGTCCGCACGAAATGAGGGTGTGAAGAAACCGTAGATGACCGGGTCGCAGCATGTGTTGAGGTTGCCGAAGACAAAGAGGGCGTGATGGACGTATTCCGGCATCACCTGTAGCATGCGAGGCTGGAACCAGTACCAGATGCCGAGCAGGTAATACGGCGTCCAGCACACCACAAACGATGCCACGATAATGATGGTCATCTTCAGGGTCTTCATGCGAGCCTTTGGGATCATATCGGTTCCGCTGCGTCTCAGACAAGGTTCACCACCTAGAAAGGAAAATGAAGGTTGGGGTGAAATTAGAGAAATGCTTCACCAATGATGGGTGCTAGATCAGAACAAAGCAAAAGTCATTTACCCTTTCCTTTACGAGGCATCTGGCGGTTTATTTCCACTAGAATTCGAGTGTAGCAGAAGCTCATGACAAGCAGGGGAAATACATACAGGGTGACAAAGTGGAACATGTTGTAGACTGTTTCCTGCCAGCGCTGCTGAAAGCTTCCGTGTGTTACACACTGAACAAAGTCAACTCCTTTGGCTTTAATTGCTCTGAAGATAAACAGCTGAAATGATAAAAATAAAGCCAGGGTTGATATTGAGAGACATGATGCTTCTATCATTTTGTCGCTTTAACAATACCCCACAAACCCACAATATTTCATTCTGTTGTCCTTGTTCTGCTTGAATCAAATACAGTGGCGTCTGTAAGTCCAAGTCCAGTAGAAGAAAGCTTCCCATTTTTCAATTTAAACTATTTTTTGATGGCAAATGATTTTAGCAATGTAACAAATTGAGTGTAAAGGTAAAAAAATGAACATCAAGCTGTCTTAGTATTATAAAGGGATAGTTCACCCAAAAATGAAAATTCTGTTACAATTTACTCACCCTCATCTATCTTTCTTTCTTTCTTCTGCACAAAATACTGTTTGAAGAATGTTGGTAACCAAACAACAGCTGTACCTGTCGACTTGCATTGGTTTTGTGTCCGTACAATAGAAGTGAATGGGTTCCGCCGTTGTTTGGTTACCAACATTCTACAAAATATCTTGTGTGTTCTACCGAAGAAAGAAAGTCATACAGATTTGAAGTGACAAGATGGTGAGTAATTGATGACGGAATTTTCATTGTTGGGTGAACTGTTCCTTTAAAGCGACAACAAGCAACTTTTTGACCTTAAAATAATGTCTCTAAAATTATTTTAGTGGTAGGTCAACTTTTAACTGGACGAATTTTACTGCCGTTGCTACCTGAGCAGCCTCCTATCGGCTGAAATTGCACTTGTAACTTTGGTGTTCGGGCCGGTACAAGCCCCGCCTATCCCCTGCTTTACGGCATACATCACGTTTTACTCGTAGCCTGGGAGAAGTTAGCCAACAGCAGAGCTAACAGAGCTAACAGTAAGACGAAACGAACCAAAACATCACCATGGCAGAGCCAGCCAAAAAACCAAAGAGGGTTTTGTCAGAGGAAGCAAAGAAAAAAAAGCGAGAGAATGATCGGACACGAGGCCGGTCACGAATCAATATCGGATGGGCTTACACTTGGTGACGCGAGCAGCAAGAGGCAACAGGTTGCAAAACGGATGGAGATCCAAGCGGTCCTGCTCCTGGATTTGTAAGTGTTATTTGTACATTTTTTGTTACTGTCCTGTACTTTTGAACGTATTTGTTATTAGTCTGTGTCATTGGCGCACCACCGGTTCACACTTTATAACCGTAAGGTAGCTGAGAGATAATATATGGTTGCCGGTGTCGATAGCTAGCATGTTGCCGTGTCTCGTAATGAATGTGTGTAGTGCTTGTAAATGAAGACTAAAAAAACAGAATAAACGTGTTGTGGTAAAAAGTAGCAGATTCTTTAGTTCAGACCAGTAAACCACGTAAATGTTGAACAGTTCAGTCGTTGAGTAGGCTAATGTTGTTGTTATTTATATATACACATGCTATGCGCTGTTTTCATAGCATATCTGGGTCCGCCGGGTCCGTCGGCTTTGTAAACAAACTCACGTGTATTGAGCTGCCAGCGGGAAATCTTTGCGATAGTTTTTATGACACTGCATACAGACAATTCCGCTTATCAACCACGTGGGGCAACAGTGAGCAAAAGTTGCTCGTTGTCGCTTTAAGTATAGTATACACTTCAGTTAATCTAACCTTTATCACCACATGACATTTCTTTTAGTTTTGTTTTCAAGACTTTATTTATTCTTCTTTTTTTTTCAATTAATTATTCTACACCGTTAATCAGGTGCCACATACTTAACAGAGAAAAGCCCCACAATTTTTCACCAGGGAGGGGGATTTGCGCATATTAAATAGGAGAGTGTGGGTGGTTATGAGGGAAGTATGGATGTAATGATAACCACAATACACCACCCACACACACAAACGTCTGCAGTTACATCTCTTTCCCATTATCCATGGCTGACTAGCTGACCTTGTCTCAGACAGGCTCCTCTATCTCCCTTAATGATTTCACAAGCCATGGTTGCTTCCACAGGCTGCTAAAAATGACAACTTCTGCCTTACTACATTTAAGTATGGGGCTAGAAACCTTTCAGAGGAAAGGATGGAAGGGCAGGATCACACGGAAGAGATTCAGTCGGGCGTTTTAAAGGTTGGGAATAATGCCCTGAGCCTATATCTTGACAAATAGAATCTATAATCAATGCAGTAAAGGCTTACTGAAGAGTCACTGATCCAGGGTGAGTTATTGCACCGCTTCAAGCTATGGATAATTACTTCAAGGAAACGCTTAGATGGCTATCAGGAAATATTTAATTATACCAGATTCAAAGCAGTATTGCCCTAAAAACACAGTGGTATGTGCCATTTTAATTTCACTTTGAGACAAAACACATTTTTAGCACATATTTTTGTGGAATCACCCTTGATGTCTGCATATTAAGCTATGTTAGCAGAATGTAGTTTCACATCAAAAATCACTTCCAAACATTATCATCCATCTATAATCTTTAGAGGCAGTTTTGTGCTGGCTCGTAACAAGATGACATGACAACTCTCATTAAATTGACATCTTGTTCACCCTCATACCTGCGGAGAAGCAAACACTATGCTGAGAATCCAGGCAGCCAGTAGCATCCTCCTGTTCCTGCGGCCGGCATCTAGAGCCTCCAGCGGGTGCAAAATGGCGTGATGCCTATCCAGACTGACCACCACCAAGATGAAGGATGAAGAATGCATGGCAAAGAGCTTCAGAAAGCAAAGCAGCTTGCACATGACGTTGCCGGCATACCACTGCACCGTGATATTCCAAATAGCATCGAGGGGCATAACCACAAAGGTCATGACCAGGTCGGCAGAAGCTAGACTGGCGATGAGAGGTCTCAGATGCGAGGCCAGGTGGCGTCCTCGTCCCCTGATAACACTGATCAGTACAGAGAGGTTGCTGATCGCTGCGAAGAAGAAGAGCACAAGGGTGGCCACCACTCGGAAGCGAGCGGCCACGGTGAATGTGGGCGCTTCCCAGTCTGGAGGGAACCGAGGGTTGGGGATGACAGAGGTGTTTTCCCAAATGCTTGTGGGATTGATGGATAGGAGAGACACGTTTTCTGACATCCTGTGAATGAAACGCATGGTGTTAATGTACTTGATGTAAAACAAGTTTACATTTGATTAACTTCTAAAAGTTTTATTATACAATGTATAAATGACTGTACATTCGTACAGTTACAGTAGGATTGCAGATTACATTTACATTTATTTATTTAGTAGGAGCTTTTATCCAAAGGGACCTACAGATTCTTGGCATCTGTTCATGCACATCACGTAATAATCTCTGTAAATTTCAAAGAATGTCCAGGCGTGACTATGCTGTGCACATCTTTAAGAAACCCCAATTACCAACAGGCCAAATTCCACTGTCACATTAGTCACTCTTCTGACAGTAAACCCCATTGCCCCTTCTTCATGCACTGTAAAATCCTGTGCATTTATAGTGTCCATCTGCTATCTCATCTTTGAGATACAGGGGGCTCTTGCCAGGGGCTTTTTTCCACAAGATAGGGATCCATCTTGGTTAAGTGGCAAGGAGATAGATTGCACCTCTGTGGTTCTTCAAAGGTCTATATATAGACCTTTTGAGAATGATCAGCGGGCTGTGCTCAGGTTCTAAGATGAGATAGGAATAAATAAAGTTGCACTTCAAATGTAGAGGACAGATGTTCCATCTTTCTTGTTTATCGTCTTTGTTAATGAATTAGAATGTTTACAAACAGATTTAAATAAAGTTGAGCTCTGAGTGAAATAATTTATTGAGTCATTTTGTGACTTAAATTGGACGTACTGTATTGATGTATAGTTTATAGTCTTAATAATAACATCATTGTGGCCTGATAACAAATAATGTTTTAGTCGTTCAGGGTTGCTGCTAAAGCTTTAGTTTACATATCAATGGCCTATTAGGTTAACAAATCCATGCCAACTCTGCAATTGTCTGTGAATATTTCATTTGTGCAATATCTCATCTGTGCAATATTTTGAGACATCCAGTTAGAATCTATACGGAATGTGCAATATTCATGGAAATGTGTTGATCTGCATTACCTGTGCAATATCTTTGTATGTCTAATCTTCTATATCTATTGTTTCTGCACTTTGAGTACGCACTCAATTTCATTGTACATTCACTTGTTACGGTGACAATAAAGAATAAAGAAATGGCTGTTTTACTCAGGATGTCCCAGTGGAAGGATCTTTTGTATAGCCATAGTCCAGGTAAACAGCATGGGGGGACAGTAGACACAGCTACTGCATAAACCTCTCTTGTATTTGCACTTCCCTGTTCAGTCTGTGCAGTGTTTCAGTCTTGTTGTTCAGCTCTGACATGAATGATATCCACCCAAAAGTAACAGATGTATTAACTAGGAGAGCAGTTGTTTTTGTAGGTTTTTTGCATGTTGAGAAATCAATATGCATATTAAAATCAGTGCAGAAGGAAATGCGTTTTGTTGAAATAAATTAACCATATGAGTCTTATCTCTGATTTATTACCATGATTTATCTCTACTCTTAATTTGAGTGACTATTACAGCATGCAGACCTTGAGAAAGATGCATCTCTTTTACATTGCTGCCTTCCTGTTTCTCTAATAGACTGTCTGAGTGATGGCGGTGTACCATCCCTCTGGAATTATGGCATCTTAGCACTCCCGTCTCCTAATGTAGATAAACATTATGCAAATATATGCAAGGAAGAGTGTTAATGTGGTAGCCATCATAACTCTTTGGAATGTACCACAAGTGATTGTTATGAATGTGATAATACAATGAAAGATCTGTTAAAAAGACTAGAATGTTTTTCGTTTTTTATTTCTCTTTTTATTTCACTCACCCAATCATTCTTTCGAACAGAATGTGCACTTTTCCTTTAGCCTTAATGACTTATTAATGATGTTGCACTGCACTGATCTGCATCTCTCCTGTAGAATTTAGTTTAGTGGAAACGTTCGCTTTAACTGTTAGAAAAAAAGTGTATGTCATTGTATTGTAATCTCTGAAACTGTGACTAAATTTTATTTATATTCTTGATAAAAAGGACTTGTTACAGACTTGAGATAGAAGTGTTAGGGAGTGTTAACAATTAATGGTGTTTAAATAGGCTGACGTATCCCACAGTGGCCACATAGAAAACCAATGCAAGTTCTGACCCATGAAAAGAAAAAGAAATTTAAAAAATGAAAATAAAACAGGCCTTTTCTTTATTCTACACTCCTGGTTGCATTTGTTTCACATTTTGTTTGATATGAATTATTTTGGTAATCTTTAGAAGCTCATAAAAACTGATACACACGTAGGATTACCTAAAAAGTCCACTGCACCTTTTGGTTTGGTCTGTTCATAGCAATGTAAAACAGATGTGTATGGTGCTGAAATACGTTTTGGCAGTGTTTTAAAACTCAGTAAGTTGCTGACTTACATCATATGCTATACTGTACACTCTGAAAAAAAATATAGCACCTCAGTCATCCCAAAGAACCGCTGAAGAACCACTGAAGCACCTAAATATGGTTCTATATAGCACTAAAAGTGGTTCCCCTATATGATTACGAGCCAAGAACCACTTTTTGTGCTATATAGGACTGTTTTTTACACCGGACGAAACCGACGCGACACGACAAAAGACATTAGAAACGCATTAGAACCCATTATAATTTTACATTTTGTCCACACTGGATGCGGCGCGACGCGACAAACCCATTAGAACAAGCAGGTTGTTGCGCCTGTCGCGTCCGGTGTAGACGGTGTATATACAATACACACTCAAACAGAATTTCTGCTCATCAATTTTTGGAAATCAATTTCGATCTCAAAACGCATTAAAAGAGCTGCACGCGCCGTTGCTGTCAATGTATGCAGTTTGCTATGTTCTGACACAAAGACCTTTGACTTTTCTTTAATAAGGTTTCATGCACATTTTTCAATGAGCTCACAGTAAGCTAATTATCATAAAAGTACTCAATGGCCATTGCACACATCATTTAACTGTCATGTATTGACTTACCTGTGTGCTGGAATGTTTACTATGTGCAGATTAATCCATGAGCACAATTTTGTCGCAAATTTTGCCTCAGTGTAATTTACATATAAGACATGGTGCTGCAGCAGAGGATAAAATGTTGTGTATTCAACAGTCCGCTATCAAATCATCAGGATACGTTCTGCGAAAATAAACGGGTAAATCCACGGTGAGTCTTGTCCCAAACGCGGAGCTTTATCGCTTCCATCCCTGTATGAGCTTGACAGCACCGTGGACTGTTCTGTTACAGTTTGCCGCAGTCAACGGTAATTCACTCAGCGGTGTGGTAACGATGCCCTCCTGGGAAAAAGTTTGATAGTTTGAAGCTTTGGGATTGTTGAGCTGTTTAAAAGAAACTAAAATAACTGTTTAGTCGCACTTATTGCAAAAATCAGAAATGATACGGAGATGTCCAGGTGCTGAAGAGTATCCAATGCCTGTATCGTCTACAGCACACTGTCTCTACCACCCACCCACCAGCCCTTCACCTTCAACCAGACTGCCTTCAACTGCATACAATCCAGCAGCACAGTGATGGAACCTCAGCGTCACCCTGAAAATTCACGTGAACGCTGAGGGTGTCTAACAGACTTAATTTAAAGGTTAAGGGTGATGTTCGATAGGCTATTGAAAAATCCATATGTTGGTATGCCGTGCATCAATTAACCATTAAGTCAATTGAATGTCTATAAAGTGAATGTCTAGTTGTGATTCGGGCCAAAATAACTAAAAATCACACAAATAAATAATCTGAAAGAGCATGGCTTTCAAACAGTTATTCATAGCAACGTTAATTGGATTCTCTGATAAACAACTGTTTGGTTTAACTGAACAGGTTATGTTTTTTTCTAGAGTTAAGTGTTATGAAACGAGCCAATTTTGTAAGTCATTTGCGTTAACCCTCCTCTTGTATTACATACGTAATTAAGACATTTAAATGTAACAGCCCTTTTAATTTGCCCCCCGCAGACATTTTAATTGCAAACAAAGGGTTGATGAACATATTCCATTTGCAGTTTGATCTCCATTGTCACATCTCTTCAAGGTTAACTGGGTTTGGGATTAAGCGTCGCGCGGTTGATGACCACAGCTCATTCTTTATGCTCCGGTGATCAAATCAAACCAATAATAAAGAATGAATTCTTTAAAGAAAATGAATGTAAGGGTTGTTTAATTTGTCGGTTTTCTTGCGGCTATGATACAGAGTTCGTATTAATTTTGCTCGTATTGGCAACACAGTGGTTTAAGGTTTCACAAGCCATTTAGCAATCGCTGATATACAAACCGACATGCATAACGTGCTTTCTCGTGACGTGTAGACTACTATGCCCAAGCAGCAACTGGGTAATCCGAAAGTTATTTGTGTCATGTCAACTGGTTTATTTTATTATTTTATTATTAGGACACCAACGTGTACGACTTAGGCTACTGTTAGGAAATAGAAAATCATTAAACAATCAGCTCATGTATGCTATTTATAGTTGCAAATATTTAATTTACCACAATGCAGCAGATTTTCTTAGACTTCTTTAAAATGGGATATTTATAGATTCATTACGTAGCACCCAGTGTCACCCTTGTGGCTGCATTGCCCTCTGCTGGTAAAATGTGGTTATATCTGAAAAGAAAAGTTTTCTTATTAAACCTAAAGGAGTCTCTTAACATGATGAATTGCTAATTTTTTTCTCACTGGTGTATAGCTTTGGATAAAAGCATCTGCTAAATCCCCAAATGTAAATGTAATTTAACAGTGTCAGGCAACAAGCAGTGTCTTCTAAATTGAATGTGTCACTCCTCATCTTGTGAGTGCTCAAATGTTTTACTGTCATAATATTCAATGACACAGAGGAGTTACTCTGTTTTTAAACAAATGTACACATCTGTGGGTAAAGGGAATCTTTTCTACTGCTATGGTTATGATATTCGTTTCATTTTAAAATCTGTAGACAATATCACATATGGGGTTTCGAAATAAGTTGTTTTATTCATGATCAAAACTCAATTATATTGTCTTCATGATCAAAACTCAATTGTATTGTCTAGAACACAATGACCTCTTTATATAATCAATCTATTCACCTTGTTTGCTATCCAGCCAAGTGTGTGCTGCAGTCTTCTTAGCTGACAGATTGCATAACCTTCATGAGATTATAGTATGCACTTTGAGTGTTTACATAACATCTCCCCTGTTTCTGCGTTTAAGGATTTGATGCTGTCTCTAGTATTGACATTACACGGTTTACTTATATTAATAGCCTGATGCTCTAAATGTTATGATGAATATTGATTTTGAGGCATTTGATTGGAAAATGTTTTACTTAACATTCAGACCGTTAAAGGGATACTTCACCCAAAAAGGAAAATTCTGTCATCATTTACTCATAATTTTTTTTGTTCTGATGAACACAGAGAAAGATATTTGGAAGAATGACGGATTCTTGCTCCCCGTTGACTCCCATAGTAGGTAAAATTATACGTTATCATTTTTTTTGTTCTGTTGAACACAAAAAAAGACATTTTGAAGAATGTAGGACAGCAAACAGTTCTGAGGGACTTTTTTACTACCATTGTAATTTTTCCTATACTATGGTAGTCAATGGGGGGAAAAATCTGTCTCGTTATAAGCATTCTTACAAATATCTTTCTCTGTGTTCATCAGAACAAAGAAATTTGTACAGATTTGGAACAACTCGAATGTGAGTAATGATGACAGAATTTTCCTTTTTGGGTGAAGTATCCCTTTAAGGGTCTGAATGTAAAACATTTTCCAATCGAATGCCTCAAAATCAAACCCTTTAAATGAATTGACAACTCGCACATCAAGAAACAAATCCTCCAGTTGTGTCTAATACTTAATGCTATTCAAACCTCACTGAGCTGTAACTCATTAACATAAGGCTTAATTACTCGCTGTCTATAGTCTTCCTAACTCTTAATTTTGAACATTAATTAACATTGAGAAATATTCTGTCTAATTATATTGATGAACAATCAAACATCAGTGATTAAATCAAGCATGACACTACAACAAACAATTTTAGGTTTAAGTGTTTATATGAAAATGAATGTATTAATGTTCATATTGCTGTCTGCAAGGCTCTGCAAGCATTTTATTGTTCTCATTTTTCTCCATATACAGTAGTGGCCAGAAGTGATGTCTGGAGGGCATATTTGTACAATATTTACTTTTATTGCTCCCTCTGCAATAGATAAAACCATCAAAATATGAGGTGTATGGAACAAAAAAAAGAGAAAATACAGCTTGGTCAAGGTATTTATTTGAAATATATATATACTGTATATGACAAAAAAGCAAACTGTGTCATATGAGAAAATATGAGTTTTATTCTAATGTACAAAAATGCATAGAAAAACAAAAAGCCTACAGGAAATAAATCAAACATTTACTACAGTTTTATTACTACGTTTTTCTCATAGGCCTTAGCTATTTGCATATGTTGTGAGCTATTTTTTGTTAAAGCTCATACAATTATTTTTAAAACATACAGTATATTCTGTTTACACTCCAAGTACAACTACACAACATGCATACAAACCTTTACATACTGTACACATTTTATTTGAATAACATGTGAACATGTCAGTTCTGTTTTGAGTTTTGAGAAAGCTTCGGCATTTAGAGAACTGATGGCATCATGAATATGGTTATTTATTTTTTCTTTATTTTCAAGACTTTTCAAGCTTTTAATCACAAGTTAAACCGCTTAGTCTGCTTAGTTTTAGTCTTACAGACCCCATGCTGAGTTAGATTTTTGTATAATTTGCTAAAATATGACTAACCAACTATTTTATTGTATGTTTTTATTGCCCTTGTTTTAGTAAAACATTTTATGTGAAAATACTGGTGCATAAAGACTGAAGCAGATTAAAACATTGGGCATTTCTTTACTATTTGATTAATTCCAATAGTACATAAAGCTTACATGGTGTATTCACACATCTTCAGGTATTTGCACAGCAAAATCGCCAGTGTTAAAAAAGGTAAAATTAACACTCACAGTGTTTATGTAATCCACACTTTGAGAGTGTGGATTATATATACACGGTGCGTGTTAATTTTACCTTTTTTAACACTGGCGATTTTACTGTGTGGTACTTTATGTTCAAGAAGTGTTTATAAACCTTAAATATATAAGCACAATACATGAACGTGCAAACTTGACAGAATACTTACAAAAACGTAATTTAGGTTATTATGAGAACCTGGTTCACAAGTTACAGTACATGTGACTCTGCACTCATACACTTGCCACATGACACCATGTGACTGCACAGACCTTATACAAATGTGCGTGGGCTGGGTTGAGAAAGACACCAAAGAGAGAGAGCTTACAGGGCTGGAATATGGCCTTAGTCACTGAACCTATAAAAATGTTGGTTGTTTATATTTCATAAAGGGAGTGTTTGTGTTCGTTTGATTACGGCATGATGGTGCAATCCATGGATGTAATGCTGGATAAGATCATAGAATCACAGCATGCAACATTTATCACGAATCTGTACTCTTAAATCCATCAGGTTCTCCTAATTAAATTGAATAAAAACCTGTTCTGTGAAACAAAGTAAAGTTGAGCCATCCACCGATTCAAATAACAAAATGCTGCTGTTGTGTAACAAATTGTTTGTCCCTTACTGATTTTTTGCAATGAATTTTCATCTGTGCTTTTACTATAAACAGTGAAGAGTGACTTTATTACTTGGTTACAGTTCTGCAAATCTAACTTCCACATGTTTTTGCCATGGATTTTTGTGTCTATAATGAAATACGAAAGAGGCGTTTACTTATGTTTAGTTACCACAAATATTTTGATTTGACCTATTGAAAAGACTGACTGATGCTATCAAGCAATGATACTTAAAAGGTTCATTTTAAAATACATATTTGTTTGATTTCAATATATCATAATAGAATGTAAGGAATTAACCATTGACAGCGACATGATGCGACATAAAGCAGCTCTTATGCTACAGTAGGTGTAGACAGCCGTGAGTTATTAATCTACTCCATATTGCAGTGACTCACTCATCTACTTTGAGACTTGTAAATCTTGTTAACACAAACCGCCGCTAGAGGTCTCAACTCCAGTGTTGACAAACAACAAAAGGGCTCTGTGTGAAGATCAATACATACCCTGCTTCAGTTAAAACGCTTTGCGGATTTATGGTGGACAAATGTTATCATTGGTCAGTAATCTTTCATGTCTATAAACACCAAACGAGCTTTAGTTAACCGTAGAGCGGCTCCTCCTGCGACTGTAGGGACAAAACCGTCCCATACGGTAGGCTACAGTAGCCTATATGACGAACGAAATACAGTATCATAACCGTGACTGTAAACAACAACGAGGATCACCGCCGCCGGATGGGGGAAACGCTGCGTGAAACAATGATCATACGGGTTTGCACAATGCAGACGATAGATCTCTTTTGTTTTTAAACCCAATCTTTACTTATAGAGTTTTACGCCTTAGTTGCTCGCTTTGTATTCTGGGTTGCAACAATGCATACCGATTTACTGGTGTAAGTAGGTCAGGAGAATAGCATTGCTCGCTGTATCGTAATGCCCTGCTCCGTTTTTCGGAAAAAACAATATTAAACATTGAAACGAAACTATTTACAATTTGCACTATTTCTGACTTGCTATGCTGCATTGGTTAGTAAAGCAATTGGACCGACATATCTATTAAATGTAAATTAGATTAGCCTTTATACTAAAATAAATATATAAATAGTATATAAAATATAAATAAACCTTAATAGTGCTTCAGGCAACGATTAATCAAATCACTCATATGCACTTAAAACCAACCATTCCTTAAAACCCCTCATATTTGTAAAAAAAAAAAAAGAGTGCCGTCTGTTTTGTCGGTCTGTAAGTTTTGAGAACGGCTCGAGGAATGTCAAAACGTTATATCAAATCGCGACGGTTTCGGCACACAATGTTCCTCAAAATGCTCCAGTCGATCGCCCCTGACGGAATGAAGAGGGAGTTAATATGGCTGTCCACAATTTATCTGTCAGTGTAGTAAGCTCGCCTTGTGCTGCCGACACGACGCGCATAACAACCCATTTAGTTCCCATCATTTCAGAGCTTCTTGTCCCCTCCCCTCCAGACACAGACAACAACATACACCTTAATAGGGGCGCGTCTCCGACACAGCCGCCGACCAATAACCCGTCTGTCTGGGCAGAGACCAAGGGGATGAGCGCTCGCCGAGGCCCAATCAGCGCTTTTGTGTTGCCTGCCGGTGCCGGGGACTGGTCGTGAAGAGCAACAGCAGCGCTTCAGGATCGGAGAGTGAACCCGGAGCCAGAGGAACCTGAAGGGTAAAGGCGAGTCAGGTGAGCCCGGGGATTCAAGCGAGGCCTAGCCGGTATCGCATCGGATGGGGCATTTACTAGCGATATGGTTTTTAATCGTAGAGATACGCGATTCGGCCGTCCATTGATGTAAATGAATGGGGTAAACGGTTAAAGGGCTTACCGACGCACGGTTTTGAGAGACTCTGATGAGCAGCCAGACAATAGCATAGCAGCTTTTGCGTGAAAGCGAAGCGTTTCTAACACGCACAGCGGATCAAAGTGGCTGGCTAATAACGTTAGTATTAAAATGATTTCGGGATAGCGCCATGGTGTATCGTAAATCGAGCGGCATACTTTAGAAGCGCGATTCTGTGAAAAGCCCGTTGCGTTTAGAAGCAACTTTAGGAAGTTTGGCCCGAAAGCAACGTTTTATACGCGTGAAATGGTTTTCATTGTTTCATCTGGTGTCTCTAGGGGTTAACCCAGATTGGCGGAGAAAGCCTCGCGTCCTCCCGGCTGTGGCTACAGTAGTGCAGTAGTAGCTCAGACACAATGAAAAAATCCCAACATGTACACAATTACCGCGCCATCTAAATCAATCTAACCGGATAAATTCAGCCGAAACGTGTTGTTTAGTGCATGTTTAGGGCAGCGCGAGGGTATCTCTGAACTGTGTTGAGGGCACACCGATGGTGTACGGTGAGCCGTGATGGCTGTGTAATTAGAAAAAAACAGATCTCGAAAATGCATCAGCCATTTACGTAAGTGAGGACGTTCTCTCAACTTGCTCCATATGCACGCAAATGGCTGCCCGACACTTGACAGACGTGAGAGTGAAATCTAATTCCAGCGTGAATGCAGGTATTGATCGCAGCCAACAGGAACTCGCTGATAATCAGGGGGAGATGACGTTCAGAAAGAAACTCTGATCAATGATATATATGCGCTCCGTTTTTTTGCACTGCAGACACGTCCGAAGTGAGACGCTACTTCATTTATGGGCTTTATGTAGTCAGTGGCTCACTATAGCAGGGTGATTGCAATACTTTGGCCCTTCAAGAATTTCTTTTTATGCATTTAGGAGCCAGAGGACAGTTTGTCTATGTTGTGGACAGAATGTTTGAAATGTAAATTTGCATTTTTATTATTATTTTCTTGTTCGTCTTCAGCCCAAAAGTTCAAGTTCAGGGAATTCCTATAAAGACGTATGTAGGATTTTTATAGCGCGTAAAGTTTCCCAGTTTGACTAATCGAAGAGAAACAAACCTCCACTCTGTGTAATTAAATCCGTTTGTACGTGTTGTGTGGTGAGAAAGGGTCCAAGTACTTGAGACCGACCCTGTTAAAATCATGCTAGGTAATCTGTATAAATAGCAGAACCGAAAAAAAACAATATTTTTTCAGCAAGTGGCGCATGTGAGAAAAGCCGGTTGGAGTGTTTTTTTGCTAATTTTGAAAAAGCCTGCTGCATACTGTGAGGGGGCCCCACTAGAATTACATCCTCAAGAGGGGTCCAAACAATGTTCTTATTGACTGTTTTGCTCAAAGGCATTTTGTGTGGACTGTTCCCCCTCCTCCCCCCTAGGCGGAAGATACTTGGCAGTGTGGTATTTATTTTTCTACCTTTTTTTGCCTTTCATCAGTTTAGTCGGTGCACCTGAGCTTATAGTCATCGGCTGTGAAAGGATTTTATGCCGTTTGTTGTTTTTAATTTCCACGGTGCATGGGCAACTTATTGCTATTACTGACTGGTTTTGTTAAGCCGACAACCAGTGAAATGCTGTGCCAGATGATAAGGTGGAATACACTTAGCAGAGAAAAGGCTTTGAACTCGACTTACCAATGTAGATTTCATCATTGATCTGTCACGGTTTAGAAGTACCTGTTCAAGTACCTTTGCCGCCTAGTCCTCATCGGATCTCACTGTGGCACCGATGTTTCTGCACATCCGATTCTGTATATATGGAATTGTTGAGCACTGCAGGCCTACTGTATACTAATGCATATTTATCAGTGGTTCATAGTTCAGGTCTTAACCCTTGACATGTATCAAGAAAGATTTTAAGTGCAGAATCAATATTGACAGTACACCAAAATGCAAGACTGTCTGTGTTTAACAGACCCTTAACATTTCTCAGCCAGGATTCAGATGTGGTCTTGTCTGGAAGTAAATTAGTTCACACCTTGACATTGAGAGCGCAAGGAGATATTTGAGGTGAAAATTGCATTTAGAACCGAGGGCAGACTTGGGGCAGAACGGAGGCCAATCGTGTCTGTGATCTTTTGTTTTGTTCGCCGTCAGGATTGTAAATTGAGATTTCTATGACTGTAGGCAGTGTATATAACATAGGTCCTGCAACAGGTCACCATTTCTGGCAAAATGTCTATTTTTAAATGTCTATTTTTAAAAAGCTGGCTCATTGAAAGGGTCTTACAGTGTGACATGTATTTTAAATGTACTGATATTCTATGTTGCATCCATAAAAAATACAAAATACGTAGCAAAACGCTGTTTATAATATAATAGCATGTTACACAGCAGGACATGTCTAAAGAAGCTCTCGTAAGTTTGCTTTTTACCCGACTATTCAAAAGTAGCCTACTAGACTTGGCTGTGTTTCAGGGCAGCTGAATGGTCAGAAAAGGTAGTGTTTAGAATGCACTAAACAGTACACCCTTGGCTAACATTTTAAGTAGACACAACAAAAATGACTTTCTCTGTAAACATGAGATTTACGGCAGTGCAATATGATGATGTGGACCAAAGTTGTGCTAGTTTTGTAAAACGAACCCTCACTGCGACAGTCCTGAGATGCGATAGGGGGGCACCGACACTCGCGTGTCCTTCCATTGATCTCCTCACCTTCAACGCACCTTCAGTGCCTACAGTGTCGTTTTAAAGCCAGTCAAAATGGCTCATTATTTCCCCCCCATGTCCAAATGCGTTAGATTCTTGCTTTTGTGTGATAGTGGGTTTAAAAAAAGACCCTCAGGACCGAACTGTCAGGTCCAAAAGGGTTTGATTCATTGGCTCTTGGGTAAGCTAGGGGCTGCTGCTCACCCTTTCGCAGATAAGGCTTATGGCTGTAGGAAACAATATGACCACACGTCTTTTGGCTTTATTAAACAGGGTGATGGACAGCATCATTACCTCAGACCTTTCCATTGACATCATTGAGATATGAATTAGCTGTTTAAATCCCGGGAATGTCTGTGATTAATATCACGAAGCGGATTCATTTAATTTGTGATATTGTGGAAGTAAATGTGTTATTTAATCATTCACTGTTATTTAGTATTTTATCTAAAGTTTTCCGCATGGTTACATTTATAATCAAGTGGTGTTCATGCTAGTTCTTTTTTTTATAAACATACAGTTTGCTCTGTATACTAATGCAGACATTCTTCCCCTTTCATTGACTTTAAGATAGTATCTGATTGATACATACTGAAAATTAGGGCTCGCTTCATGACCCGTGGTGATGTCAAATTAAGACCTAAATGTTTCGAAAGGGAAGGAATCAGTATAATTAACCTCTTAATCAGAAAAATTAAGTTTATTTAAAAATCCTCCACAGCGAAAGTCCTTTGAGGGAGCGGAGGCTTGTCAGTGTCGGGTACATGCAACTAATTGATATGCATGATGTTAATGAATGCTGGTGAAGCGATACATGTAGAGCGGTGAAAACGTATAAATAAAAGAAACTGGGTCTTTTCTTGAGTTTGGACCGCTTTGTGGCAATGTTCGGTTTAGGGTATAATGTGACACCTCGAAAGGGTTAAAGCTTCAGAATGCACACAGTGAATTAGCATGACTTGAAAAGGAAGAATCTGTATAGCTCCAGGTTTATAGATCACCCTCTCATGACATTTTCTCATAACATAGTTGCCAAAACAACTATTTGAAAACCTATATACTGTAAATGTTAACCTTGAAGTTTCTTTTTGAGAGTTGCTATTACTTCCCTGGGAAGTCAATGTTGCTGACTAGCATATAAGGTTTTGCTAGCGAATACTAGTTAAAAGCTTTAAAGGTTTGGTTTTTGCCATGTTTGTCATTCTTTCCAAAAATTGTTAATATGTATTAATTTGTTATACTTGGATGTATTAATTTAGCAGACACTTCTGTCCAAACATTCAGGTTTCAGCATTCAGTCTCCACATTTTATCAGTATTTGCATTGCATTTACCTGGGATTCAAACCTGTGACCTTGGCATTGTTAGTGCCAGTTTAGCTAAAGATAAACCATAGCTTTCATAGCTTATATTGTAGTACTAGTAATTATGATTATTAGGACTGTCAAACGATTAATCACATCCAGAATAAAAGTTTGTGTTTATATAATGTATGTGTACTGTCTGTGCATATTCATTTTCTATTTATAAACACATACATACATACATACATACATATATATTTATATTTATTTAGGAAATATTAAGATGTATTTATTTATATTTACATTCATAAAAAATATTATAAACGTTTATACATTTTAATATTTTATATTTTTCTTAAATATATTTGTGCGTATGTGTTTATTGATAATAATTCTTCGAAAATCACACCCCTCCACTGCATACACTCATATAGGCTGCACGCACGCATGTATAGGCTACACACACATAAACAGAGAGAGAGAGGAAGAGAGACACATGAACAGAGGGAGAAAGACCATTCACGCATTCCATCTGTATGATGACATACTGTTTAATTCATTAGGGAATAAGCTATCTTAACTCAAGCCATATAGTAATTTTAGCATAACGTGCTGAAACGTATTAATATAATAAACATAACCAAATTTCGCTCAGGGTATCAGCCGATACCAAGTACTGATCCGATACCTGGGTGTGTATCTGTACAGCTGTATATACTTCTATCCCTGTGTGAATTGATATAATTATTTTAAGGTGTGCTTCAGACTTACAGTAAACTAGAGTATTTTTTATCTGACAGACTTTTGACAGTAATATTATTTTTTATTAAGTAACAGTTTTACTGGCTGGTTGTTCCACTCTGAAATACTGCCAAACAGCGGACATACTGCTAGCACGTTTTCATTCCTGCTTCATTGCTCTTAACAGTGGTTGCTTGTGACGACACGGCACAACTTCCTGTTTGCAGTCTAGGCAGCGAAGAAGTAATTTCCCATTTGCAGCGTTAAACAAAGCTAGTGGTGGTAACTAGGTCCTGTTTAAGAAAATGGTATCGGATCGGTACATGGATTCAAGTACTTGCCGATACCAGAATTTTATGTGGTATCGGTGGCATTTCTGATACTAGTATCGGTATCGGAACAACCCTAAACAGCCTGAATGATGGCACTTACAGTATCAGCTGATCGGAAGCATATCTTTAGAGATCATCTTATTGATGATGACAGGGTTGGTATCGTCAGAAATTTTCCGGTTCCATTTTTGCCTAACTGAGTGTTCCCACCAAACGTGACTTGCGCGTATGAATCGCGCATAGTTGGACGCTTGAACATTTTGAGTTTACTCGCTTCATTCGCCCGAGCGTGAAATTCACTTCAGAACAGACGCGAATTCGCATCATGGGTGGGGCTTCTGACAGGCGGCTCCTGTCTCGTGTATATATACATAGCTCAAATTGAGTAAAGATAGTATTTTACAATTTACCAGATTGTCCGACCTCCTCACTCACTTTCTTCCAAGCAAGATCCTTTTTATTCCTGTTTCGATAAAAGTAAGATGTATCGTACTGCTCCGGGTATCCACAAAGATACAGCAAAGATGATTTTGTCCTCCATTGTTGTTTCGGATTTCTGCCTCCGCTCGCTACGTCATAATAACGTCACTACTAGAGCAAGCTCCTGATTGGGTAACGAGGCGCGAATTTTCGCCAAAGTTCAGATTTTTCAACTCGCGCGAATCACGCGTTACGCGCGTCAAACGCCCGAAACGATCAATTTGCGCAGTAGGATGTCCTATCGCGTCTTTGCATGGAGTTAACATGTAAATCACTCGCATGAAGAGAAGTATTTTCCATCACTTTATCACTCTTGAAATGACCTGTACACTAAATAATCTTAACGTACATAACAACAGCAGTCTATTTATTTTGTGGCCCATACAGTTTGATCAGTATGCATATAAATGACAGTCTCATGAATTGCGTATAAATAACACGCGCGTTGCATTATCGTGAAATACGTACGCCAAAGTTAGATTTTGCGTGCATATGATACGCCACTTTTTTGATAAGGCAATTTGTCTTATTAACCTGTCCCCTAACCCAAACCCTAAACCTAATGTTAGCGTGCGTGCATATTATAACCTCTACCCTAACCCAAACCCTAAACCTAACAGTATTATTTTAATTATTTCAGTGTTTCCTCTTAATGTACGTTTCAAAATGGCTGCTCTCCAGCGAGGTGCACGCAAACATTGGCGTATCATATGCATGCAAAATCTAACTTTGGCGTACGTATTACACGATAATGCAACAGCGTGTTATTTATACGCAATTCATGAGACCGGGTTGGGAGCTGCGCGCTGCCAGTATGTATACAGTCAAACAAAACAATATTCATTGTTATGAAGGACACGAGTGCACATACAGTGAAACGTTTTGTTCGGCAAAACGAGGCACAACGTGTTCGTGGACTGCGTATACAGTCAACGATGTGTTTGGCAAAGATGTTGCGCAACACGTCTGTGGGGTGTGCGCACATTCATTGAAAACGATGTAGAGAGAATGTGAAATGAAGCTGACGTCACGCCCTATGTTGCATGTTGCAGTGGCGCCGCCATCTTGGGAGGATCATACTCTGCTGCTATTATTGTTTTGATATGTACCATTACTTGTTTTGTTTGATATGTGGAGAAATCGAATTTTCGAAATCGTCATTTTCATGACAAAGTGAAAGAACCAAGGGCTTTTTCTGAATGACTCTGCGTAATGCTAATGCAGTTTTTAACACAGCAAGACCGACCTACCATAGTTATATTTCCTAATCAAACAAGAAAAACAAAACACTGCATTGAACACACACAATCCTCCCAAGATGGCGCAATATTCAACATGGCGTTACGTCGATTAACAAGCTCTATTTAGTAATTAAAGAAGCGGCGCTGCGTTTCTGTTTGGTTTGTGACATCCTTTATGGGAAACGGTGACGTAAGGCTGCTCACAGCGCTTGGCCACGCGTCTCACCAGAACCGTTTTTGGAACCGAAACGTTGAAATTGATCACAGTTCCGTTTCTTTTAAAAAAGCAGACGCGGTTCTCGGTTCCCAACCCTGAGTGCCGTTGTTTGCTCTACCCGTCTAGCGTTCAACTTGTTTGATCTGATCATGAAACTAGCCGATTGCCGCTGACCTGTGGATGCTTCGACCTCAAATGAATGCGCATCCTAGTGGTTGACCTATGATAAGCAATCTTCGCATGGCAGAGTTTACTTTGCACTGCACTTCATTTTCATTAGTTTTATAAAGGACCCCACACAGAACTCATATTTATCGTCGCAAGTTACCGTATATGCCACGCAAGTCTACAGTGTGCGTAGCCTATGTTATGTTAGCGTGAGACTTCTTCAGTTGTCTGTTGACAGCTTTTAGGTGCGTTTTTAGCAGCGCCACCCTCTGGTTACATGAACGCGTGACACAGGGAATTGTTTTTGTTGTTTTTTTATTTTTAGCCGACAATCGCACACACTATTCGATGTTCTAGATTTAAATCAACTAAACGAATGTTCCAAAATCGTGACTCATCCCTAGTGACAAGTGCAAATGTTTGCAGAGAAAGAAAAATATCTATCAGCCTGCCAGAGGCAGCAGCAGAAAAAATCCTTACTCTTATGCCTTACGTGTCATTCTATGCATTGTTTTTAGACATATCTGAAACCCTTTGGTGGTCATCGCTTATGTAAGGTACCTTTGACTCGCGAGCTTTTCTGTTCGGGGTCTGTCAGTTGTTGATTAATTATTCTCCACCATTTTAGTTGTGATCTAAGGTGGGCACAGTGGGAAGGTGAAGAGAGGGATTGTTTCAGCCGACTGTAATGTATTGCGTGTTTGTTGGTGCGCTGGTCTTGTTAACACCTGAATGGGGAGGCTGCGTTCTGCGGGCCTCATGCAAGGCTTATTAAACCCCACGCAGAAACAATCAGCTCAGATGAATGGCTTCCTGTGAAGTTTAATTAGAGGGCCTCCCTGATGCTTTAGCTGGATAAACAGCAGCAAGAAACGACATGACGAGTCTCTTACGTTGATGCTTGAAGAATGCGAATATGCCACCTGAAAGTGGTTGTGAATTTTATCGTTATGTTACGAATGATGTTTTAAGCTTAAGAAATGTTAGTTTTCCTTTCCCCCGTAGATTGTGACTGACCATCCCAATCATGAAATAGATGAGATTTTTAAGCTTTGTGCACCTGCTCGCCACCAGAACTCCGGATTGTTGTTAATTTCCTCAGCCTCTCTCAGGTGGGAATTCTCTGAAGATGAGATGTGGATTGCATTAATTGCAAAGAGTCCAGGTATTGACTTCGGTTGAAAAATTCAGAGGTATTGATTGGGACCAAGCAGTTTTCATCATTCCGCGTCGTGTTGGATTGTAGCGAGACGGAAGCTGTGAGTGAATATGAATCACATAGATCTGTTATGCGATTAGAGGGAGCGATATCTGCATAGAATCCCCAGATAGGTGACTGACGTAGCGCGAGGTTCGATCAACTCAACCCATCACTGCTAGAACGCTTAATTCAGTGCGAGATAAAAGACCACGCGGAAGCCATCCAAAACACGCCTCTGTTGAATCATTGGATTCTTCATGTGGGCATACGGGCTAGTTTAGCTATTAATATTGATGGGCTTGTGTAAAAAAAGTGTATGGCATTGCATCATTTTGACTAAACCAGTGTCTGTGGTATTTTGCTTTGACTATCCAGTCATGAGAATCTTTGGTTACACTTTATATTAAGGTACACAAAATTATCATTAACTACTTGCTTTTTAACATGCATATAGGTTGTATATTAGTATGTATAAAGCACATATTAGTGACTTATTCTGTATTGCCTTATTCTACATCCCTTAATCCTACCCAATACCAAAACCTAAAATCTACCTTATAAGCAGTAATTGGGTGTTTATTGAGGCAAAAGACGTAGTTAATAGTTAGTTAATAGTGAGAAAGGGTCCCTATTAGGACTGAAAAGATTCCTTGAGTAACTCGAGTAATTCGAATACAAAAAATCATCGAGGCAATTTTTATTGCCTCGAAACCTCGTTTAATCCATTTAACTACAGTACACACGGAGCACTGCGTTTCCCCAAGGACCGTTATTACTGACGCACAGCCCGCTAAACTCTATTCATGTTACAGGGCTCTCAAGCATTCACCGTGAGACACACGCATTTTAGCCTGTTCACACGTATTTCTCATGCTGATAAATAAATGATAGCTTATTGAAATGGTGAACTGCTATTTTACTTAGTTTTAGTCTATTTTGCGAGTGAAACTTGTTTTCCGGCTGCATTGAGACCATAAAACTAGATGCGGACTTGTGGATGCCGAATCCTGTTATTTACACATGTCATCTGGCTGTTCTGCGTGAATGAACCGCACAGTTTAACGTGCTACACGCGTGATGCTCATAAATTTGTCTGCGTCTGCGCTGAATGAGGACATGAACTTCATCTCCAGAGTTGCTCTGAGAGTTTATTTCAGAACATTTTACAGAGTGAAGCTAACACACTAAAACATAAGCGTCTTCCGACAACCTGCTAAAATAAGTCATAGGCTATATATTACTATTTAATAGTAAAAAAAAGAAACTAAAACTAATATATATAAACTAAATGCATAAGCTGAAGTTACTTGTTTACCTTTGAAATTATTCTTTCTATTTTTATTCATGTTTCTTATTTATATATTTGTATTATTTTGCATTTTGAATTTAATTTGAGTTCCCCATTGTAATATGGCAATGGAATGTACTAAATGGGTTTAGTTTTCACAGATCTTAATGTATGCAATTTCAGCAATAAAAACTTTAATTGTTCTAAAAAGGAAACAAATTAGTTGTTTTACTCATTTTAAGAGACCTGTCTTATTTTCTCTTGTATATTTGGTATTGCTTTTTAATAAAGAAAAAGTACTTATTATCCGAATACCCGATTAATCGATGGAAAATCAGTAGAATACTCGATTAGTAAAAGAATCGATAGCTGCAGCCCTAGTCCCTATTCTAAAGTGTCACCGAATCTTTTTTTAGTTGCCAATACTAGGTTCCCTGATTTTTAATCTCTTGGGCACCATGTACGGTAAAGTTACTGTTTACTGTAGTTTGTACTTTCATTATCTGACTAACTTTCTCACTTACATTGCTGCATATGCTAAAAAAATGTATAAACGCTAGACCACATCATAACATTGTATGTGGAAAACCTGCTGTACCTGTGGTAGGTAACCCTGCTAAGAATTATAGCAGACTCTCAATACATGCGCAACTGCAAGATTCTATTCCCATAATTCCTGCACAAATGCCTCTTTGTTTTACTACGGTGTTCAAGCAGATTAACAAATTGAACCTTAGTACATTTAAGCATCCTCCCCCATATCGCCCCATCCAGGCTTCTATTTCCCGATCACTCCGTTCGAATCAGGAGAGAGAGGGTCTTGATCTCTTTTTAAACCAGTACCGAGGATGGAGCTTGTGCTAACGCAGAAATCTGAATTCTCTTCAAGTTTTAGGTCTCTGCTCTGTGCGGGTCATCTCTCCAAGCCTATCTGCTTTTCCACAGCGCTGGGTCTTTGGTAGAAATAGTGTTTTCCTCGAGTGTGTGTCTGTGTGCCCATTACTTTGAGTGTCAGAAGAGAGCCTCTGCAGATTTTATCTTGATAAAGCACTGGTCATGTTGGCGTGTGTGCACAGATTTAGTACTCTGTATTTCATGCATGAATTGGTATTTGTGTGTTTTTGTTCGTTAATGGGGTTGTTTTTGCATATGTTAAATTTGCTTTCCCGTCCTCCGTGCCTCCGACCCAGTTCAACCCCATTTTAAAATCTTTCTACTACCTCGCTTTCTCCAGATGGCTCACGTTCCTGCATTTTCCCTTTTTTTCTTTTTGTTTAAACAACGTATGCCCCACCCTGTGGTCTGAAGTTCCGCAATGAGCCGTCTTGACAAGGTGCCAGGTTTTAGATTCAGCGTCTCATAAGAAGTACATTTTCTTCTTACTGCCCCCTTCCCCCCCACCCTCCTTTTCTCTGTCTCTCTCTCTCTCTCTCTCCCTCTTTCTGTGTTCGTGTGACGTCCTGACCACTAACGGCCACATATTAAGAGATAATTCCATACCCTGAGGTTACAAACCGGCTTAAACTGGCTCTCTTGCATTTTGACTCCACTGGGTACCCTGGGTGAAAAAAAGATAGTGTAACTCCCTGCTTTTTTTTTTTTAAAGGAACAGGAGACTAATTCTCACAGAGGATGACATCAGTTCAGCCAATGCCTGAAACAAACATGTCATGCATTTATTCATGCTACAAGGCTTGCTCATATTCCTAAAAGCACAACCGGTCAGATCAAGCATGGCTTCCTAAAATGATTATTAGACTTTAAATTGTTTTGCTTAATTAATCACCTTAGTCACGAAAAGGATTTAGGCTTTTTAATTTTTATTATATACTACCACAACAAATGCGTACAGTACAATATTATTATGCAATTTGCATTTTTGCACACAGGTTCTCTTCCAATTTAAAAAGTTTCAGTCCTAGATTGTGCACCGGTGACTAAATGGCAGACTGTAAATGAAATGTTCTCGTCTAGCAAAAATACAAGGGCAATGTTTTTCTTTCTCTGTATGGTTTGAATTGAATGAGTTTCTTATGTTGTGACCATCTTTCATGTCGTTCAGCATCTTTCGGCGTAGGCCACATCTTTCAGCGATCGCTCCTCCTCTGTGCGTTTTTTTAGATAGATTCTCCATCTGTGTTTATTTGTGTAGTGATTTCTCTTGTTTGGCATGAGTATTAGATTGTGTTTCTCCTTAACCTTGAAGTCTGTCTGTATCTTGTATAAATAGGTCTCTAGCTTTGTTCTCCGCTCTCCTCTCTACAGTTGCCGACTCTTTTCAAAAAAACATGTTTTTCCATTTCCTCAATTCAATTTAAACTAAAATTTGGATGTGAGGGGCTTTCTTCATCTTGAGGAAGAGCAGCGGAGAGGTAACTGTGTCACTGGGCCTGTCATGGCCAATTGAAGTCCAGGACAAGATCTCTATTGAGTGTGCCCCGGTAAGATTGGGTCCAGGTTCTACAATTGAAACTCGCCAAACGGGCGTAAAAATCGTCTTCGGTGAGTAAATTAAATGTTAGTGAGTTTTTCACTTGTTGGCTGGGAACTTGGATTGGGATTTAGGTGAAAGGTTTTAGATGAATTGTATGGATGATAATCTGCCCCTCACTAATGTTTTGCACGTGATGTGAGAGATTGATATCAGAGATACTACTACTAACAAAAACGTATGCAACTGTCCTGACTCGTGCGTCTTTTGCGTCGTGAAATAGACCATCACTGCTTTATCTACGATGCCCTGAGGTTGTGTTGTATATCCAAAGCCTATGTGTAGGGATATAACGATTCACAGTGAGCCGGTTGAAAATCGGTTATAATGAGTGACGATTCAAATCTTTTGAGGTGTGAACTGAATCGCAATACATTTTTTGAACAGCAGGGGCCGCTATTTTCACTGCAAATCTAAACGTGGACATGGTGATATTTCTTAAATGCAAAAAAATCCAAGAAAAGCTCAGACAGTATTAGTTTGTTTATATTAAAGAGACTTTTTCTATTATTAATTTGTTATAAAATTGCAGTTTAGTTTTGTTATTTGAAATAAAACATAATTTTATTATACAAAGAAACGTGAAGCATTTAAGAAATAATGCAAGGGAAGTTGATCATTTCTAATTTGTTTCAACTCATTTTGTAAAAATAAATCGTGAGTAAATCGTGAATAAATCGCATCATGAGATCAGAATCATGACTCACATCGCATCGTGAGCTGAGTGAATCGTTGCATCCCTACCTATGTGCAATGTTCCTTGCATTAAGTCAGCAAAACAAGAGTAACAAAATCGCAGTGTCAAACTTCAGTTTTTGTGACAGGTGCCGTTTCACAGATTGACTGGCTCAACTTCTGTGCTGTAAGTAACACAATGGCTTTTAAGCTGTTTGTCGCAGAACTAAATGCTCGTGCCACCGGGACAGAAGTCTAGACTGTTTTTCGTAGTTGTGCTGAAAAGTTAACTGTGCACCCCATTGGAGTCTATTCCTGCCCTGGCAATGCAGTCAGTGTCAGAATCTTGGTTCCTCTCAGAAGCCTGTTCAGTATTTAGCGTTAAAGTTCCGTTTCCGCCCAAGGAGACACACTTGCTCACGTTTTCAGGTCTGTGTGGTTTTCATACTTGCACTTACCACGGGCCTCTGGTTCCTTCCAGCTGTAATTGAAACAAAAGTCTGGTTTGCGTTTGAGACGCGTTTCCTCACTGTAGGCCATTTTAACCGCCTGTGCGTTTGCCACCTCCTTCGGTATCTTAAAGATCTCGTTGCTGTCTTTATTTGGTCTCTTTGTCTTCAGCCTTACTCCCCCACACACTTCCTCCCCTTTGCCCCCTGCTACTGCCCCCACCCTCCTCCTGAACCGCCCCTCCCTCCCTCGGGCGACAACAGAACAGGAATTGATTAGTGGCACAGCTTAAAAATAGAAGGGCCTGTTGTCATGGCAACGGCTACAATGAGCTGTTGTCTTGTTTAATGAAGACCGAGATTTTAAGTGTTGTTGCCGAACAGTACAGTGAGCGGGAGACGCCATTTCTGGCTAGGTGTGTAGTGGTGTGCGCAGCCGTTGGGAAGCCGATATCAGCTGTGTTCTCGTCCCTTCTGTCAAAAGCAGCTAGTACGTTGGGTGCATGTGTTATGATCTATGCAGATGGTTGCGAATGTTTTGCGTGCGCGTGCAGGACAGGCTTCCGCTTGTGTGGGTGTGTTGTGTGGCTTTGCAGGTACGTCTACCAATCTGCTCTGTCGCAGTCTCATCCTTGTTGGTTTACCCTCAGGTACACGCTAAATCTGCAGAGGTGCATTAAGGTAAGGCATCAAATGCATCATGCGCTGGCAGCTCCAAGACGCATTATTGACTCAACCCACATCCTGTTACCCATACGTCCCATACACATCAAGCCAACCAATTACAACGCTGTTGCCATGGGCGCCATCCGCCTAATTGGCCTCATTAGTATCAGAAACCGGCTGCATGCAAATTTTGGTCATATTCCCAGCAGATCTCACCTCTGAGTAATATACAGTAATGGTTAGCCATTGTGTAGGTCGTCGGTGAGGACAACGGTCCAATTAGCGAATTAACTGTTAAGCTTAGATACTGTACTCGGCTCAACCTCCCAGAAGTGTTTTTGAAATTCCAGTTTCGGCGACTGTATGCTAATAAGCTGTCCTGAAATTCCCCCACAGCAACCTAGTTTTCAGTGACATCACTGCACTGCTGACTTTCAACGTCTCACTTTTATTTGCATCACGTTGCAGCTGGATTGCGTGCGGTGAGAGATGATTTATACCGATAAATATGTCAACACGCTTTTTTTAATTTGAATTTTCATTTGCATCTTATGAATACAATTGGTGCGGCGCTCTGGTGAGATTCCTTAGGTGGTTTTGAAATGGCATTCCCCATAAAGTTAGTTTTTTAGAAGCCACCTTGCTGTGAAAAGTTAAACTCCACTTTAAGAGGTGACAAAGTTTCAGCTTCAAGCCACTTGCTAATATGGAGGTCGATTGTGTTCTCTTTCTAAGATCACATTAAATTGTTTATAGTAATCCTGATTAATGAACCGTGAAATAGTTCGGCATTCCTTTTATTATTTGGAGTTGCTTTTGTTTGCAAATCTTTAGTGTTCATCATTAGCATCTTGTGACAATGCAAAGAGGCTTTGAATGAACACTTAAAAAACTTAAAACATTCTAGAAACTCTATGGTTCTTGTTTGGTTATCTGTCCATTGTATACTGCCCTCTGTATACTTGTACACTTTATTGCAGTGTTGCACTTTAATTTCCCAGAGCCCTGTTCTAATAATTAATGTTGATATTACAGTCTATTGAAGATTTACCGCATGTAGGACCACAGAGACCACAAAAACAGTGCCCACTAGCACTGCATTAAAATGCACACGTCTGTCCAACCAAAATATTCTTTGTTCAGGTAGAGCACCTTGGTATTGTGCAAGCACTCCTTTCATATTGTCTTCTCTTCTAAAACATCTGTTCTCACTGTGTAAAAAGGAAGTAGCCTTTAGCATAGACTTAAGTGTTTTTTGAGAAAATGTGTTGAAATACAGCATGTTTTACGTCAACAGTTTACTCTGCTAACAACTTTCTCGGTACCAAGTGGTAAGATGCTCAAAAAGCTGTCTAGCTTTCAGCCGTTTTTGTACACGCATATAACAGATTTTTACACCCAGTAGGGATAGCAAAGCATCCATTGGTCGCACACTTTAAAACATCAACAGACACTTGCTTGTTGTTGTGACGGCAGCAAAGTTAAAGCTGTTATAAATTTTTTGGTTCACTTTGTTTTATGGAAATTAATCTATTAATGGCTTTAAAATTGTGACTATAAAGCAAGAATAGTAAAAGTATCATACAGAAAAAAATTACATGCTTTGCCTTTCAAAAACTCAGGTTATAATAAGAAACCCTTTATTATCTTTAATGACCAATGCTCTCTCACCTGTAGTACAGAATAATTGCAGAAAAAAATAAATCCTTTTCCCCATTGTAGCTGAGGATGTGTAGTACAAATTCTACTTAAATTTAGGAACATTATGTAAATTATTCTGTTTCACATGCCATATACCATATGCTATGTTAATGTCCTACATCAGGGTTGGTAGAAAATATTTTTGGACTTCGAGCAACAGTTCACACAAAAATTCTGTCATCATTTATTGACTCGCGAGTTGTTCCAAATGTATATACAGTTCTTTGTTCTGATGAACACAGAGAAAGATATTTGAAAGGATGCTTGTAACCAAAAAGTTCTTGGCCACCATTGACTACCATAGTAGAAAAAATTGCTTTATTAATTTTGACACAAAAAAATATATTTTTAAGAATGTAGGAAAGCAAACAGTTCTGGGGCACTTTTGACCACCATCGTATTTTTTTCCCACTATGGTAGTCAATGGTGGCCAAGAACTGTTTGGTTACAAGCATTCTTACAAATATCTTTTCTCCAAATAAATTGATACAGATTTGGAACAATTTGAGGGCGAGTAAATGATGAGAGAATTTTTATTTTTGGGTGAACTGTCCTTTTAAGCTTTCTGAAGTAAATGATCAGTCCAGACAAGAAGTACCTGAAAAAGCTTAACACCACGCTCTACTTAAACCCAGCAGAAAGCTTCCTTTGTTTCGTAAGTCCATGTTTTGTGAAGTGATTTGATTCATGTTCTTGTGGGGTTTAGGGAGCTGTTATGTTGACATCTTTCACACGTTTAAGCCCAAGTGTTCTGCCAGTCCATATTGATCAGGGGACTTACTCAGTTGGAAGACTTATTTGAAAACAGAAAGGTGACAAGTAACTGTTGTGAACTAGTTAGCCCCTAAGGCCCGATTCACATTTCGCGTCTAAAACCACGCGGAAAACACGAGCTGCACTGCGTTCTCCTTTTTTCCGAAGCGCCTGGACTTTGCGCTCTCCTGGCGTCTGTTGTCGCTAAGCAACCATGGGCCACGATAGCCGTTGAGACGAGGAGGTATAAACAATTTAAGGATATATGGATTATATGCACTGAAAATACCTTGCAATAACTCTGCTACTAGATTTAGTTATGCTGTGATCATCTGTGTCTCCATCTTCATTGAGCTTGTCTATATTGGCTGGTTGGTTCTTGTCACATGACCTGCGGTGCGCTTGCGGCTTTCTGAAAAGTTCACCCCCTATTTCCGCGCGCCTACATTTAAAATAACGAATATGTGCATGGAAAAGACGCAAAGTGTGAATCGGGCCTCAAGCATGTGCTTGGTCCGGAGCGCATGCTTTTGATCGAATGTGCTGGGTTTGTTCATTTCCAACCTTTCGCATCACCTCGCTCAGCCTTTTTTATTCTACAAAACCCATTCTCAGGTGGTGAGTAGCAGAGCAAAGATCATGTAAAGCGAGAGAAAAGCAGACAGAGGGGCAGGTCTTGACCAAACAGGTGTTGTCACCTGCTCTGCGTCTCCACTGGAGAAGAAGCTGTGGTATGAGTTCATGAGGCCTGGGTCTGCTTGTTCAAGTCATATTTCTGCTTTACGCACCCTGGGGGAGGTCACACTCTCGCTGGTGCTTTGTCGCTTGTGAAAGCGAGTTCACAGAGTGGCAGCCAGCTGCTGTGGAGCTGAAGATAAACCTCCTAATGGCAAATGGAGGGTCGTCACCTTGTTGACATTTTGTTCTACGCTGTGCCAGAAGGGCCCGGGTTCACGGCAGTTTGGGAACCGGGAATCTGCGTTGTCCGAATCTAGCCTAATGAAATCATTTGTAAATATTTTAAACTGGCTTGGCAGCAAAAGTGGTCACTGCATGGTGACATTGAAAGCGACTCCAGCCAAGTTTTTCACCAATTAGCATAATAGCTATCATTGCGTGATTTACTGCAGATATTACAGTGTCGGTTTTGTGTTGTTCTAATATGCTTTACATTTAATTCGGGGTGAGAGTAAGTTAAAATCTATGTTAGATTTCATATTTAAACTGGCCTATTTTTGACATCTACGCCCTGTACCCACTGCATGAAAATAAGGGGGATGTTTATTATTCTTAAAAAGTGTTTACTGCAGGACCCAGAGTTCTGTAAATATAAATGTCAAACTCAAACCCCCGCTTCACGGATGACAAAATCTTTTGATCCCCTTCTGCTACAAAGTCAAGAGAAGTGTACTTAAGGGCAGATATAAGAAGGTGTTTTGGAATTGAGGGGTCACTACATCCTTACTGTTGCACTTTTTGAGCCTTTAAAGGGATAGCTCGCCCAAAAATGAAAATTGTGTTATTTATTCACCCTCACCCTTTATTCATTCATTTCAAACCTTGACTTTCTTTCTTTTGCAGAACACAAAAGAAGATATTTTGAAGAATGTTGGTAACTGAACAATGACTGTACCTGTTCACTTCTATTGTATGGACACAAAACCAATGCAAGCGAATGAGTAACGCCGTTGTTCGGTTACTAACATTCTTCAAAATAGCTTATTTTGTGTTCTGCAGTAAGTTGTACAGGTTTGATATGACAAAAGAGTGAGTAAATGACAGAATTTGAGTTTTTGGGTGAACTATCACTTTAACACTTCCGTTGACTTGCAGGAACGAAGCGGTTAGAAGTCATTCAGTTTTGCTGAAAGTTTACGATGATGTCAGCGATACTTTGTTAAATCACTGGATCACTGAAAAGAGTGTAACTGTGTCAGTAACCAGATGGGATCAGACTGGAGCTCTCGCGTGACGTTTCCTGTTAACTACTTCAGTAGAGTGTTGTCAGTATGGAAATTTGAATGTTTCTATGAACTTTTTGTGTAAAAGATGTGTATAAAATGTCATTGTCCCCATTCTGAATGAGTTTAATCAATGCATCAAATTAAAATATTATAGCTTTGCTTTATTAGAGAAAACATTCAATCTTGAATCCTGACATCAGCCGTTGCTTGCTTGTCCCCAACTGAGTTTATGTAGCTCACCCTGTGTGACCCTAAACCAAACTTGCTTTCTGCAGACTTAACTAGGTTACTGCATCACCACTTGCCGTTTACTATAAATTGACCTCCTTACGTTAAAGATAGTAAGAACAGCCTCCAACTAATCTGCCTCCGGACCCAAGGTTTGATGGGCAATGCTGTTTTGCCCATTTCATGTATGTATTCATCAGGGTGGGCGCGCGTACACCTTCGCGATGGCGTAGCAGCCATTTTGAGGTCTCCTTGCACGGCATCAGATGTTTCGAACAGGAAAGGCTTAATCTAGCCAATTGAGCGGGTGGTTGATCAGAGGGGCTGCATGAGAACAGGCAGATTTGGGAGATGGGCCAGACTCTGAAGGTGGGGGAGGGTGTATGGGTTGGCAGAGCGAAGATGGGTGCAAACCCCTGCTTTTTGACGATAAGTGATGCGCCTCGGGATGAATCGCGGGGCGAAATTAAGAGGATACGTCGCTACTCTGGCGTGAAGGAATCTATCAGAGCGTTCGGTGGCGTTGATGTGTGCTTGTAAAACAAGGCACCTTTTACCTTCTGCGGGCAGGGGATGCGATGCCACCGGCGCATTGGTCTGAGAGGTGGGGCGGCAGGTTACGTCAGCCAAATGAATTGTCATGATGCAGATCATGCGTGAAATGAGCTGCGGATTCCATTGTGCGGTTGCAAACGAACGTATTCTCAACTCGTTCCGTTTGCTGGTGTTTTTTAATGTGCTTTAGTAATCGGGGGTGGTTTTTGTAGAAGGGCAAGGGTCTTTTAATGTGCGTGTGTACAGGTTAAGGTGGCGTTTGGAGTGTGATGGTGTTTGCAGTGGGGGCAAAAGGAGGAGGACATTTTTGCGCTTGCAGTGATCTGATCGACAGGCAGCAGTGGCGTGTGCATAAAGAAAATGGTGTGCCGGTGGGGGGATGGGCAGAGGGGAATTAAGGGTTGGCATTATGACAGGGTAGCGTGTCAGGAGAGCGCTGCTGTCTTTTTTCTCCCATTTCATTTTCTTTCTAATCTTGCTCTCGTCTTCATCTTCCGTCCACTTTAACACCCAACTCTGACCCTCGGTACGGTGATGAAGATCATGTGCATTGTGTACGTTACCAAAAAGATTAAAAAAGTAGTTTGTGGTCGTCAGTACCTTTAAGGGGCCCCCAGAAAGTGAGCGTGTGTGTTTATTTTTACAACGCAGGGAGGAAAAAAGAAATACTTTTTTTGGGGAAGGGGGGAGGGGTGCGGAGCGAGAAGGGAGGGGTCAGTTTTTGCTCGGCTTTGTGGTGTGTGTGTGGCACAGCTGTATTAGAAGGGCACAAAGTGAGTCTTGTGTCGGTATGGCCCATGAAACCACACACAGATTGTTCTTCTCTCCTGCCTCTCTTTTAGGCCCGTTCCCTACCTAGCGAAGACACTCTCAAGTAGTTTTTGACAATACGCAAAGAATCGATAGTGATGTATGATGCAAGACAAAACGGGGATTTATACAAATGAATGACGATTGTACTTTTTTATTGTTGAAAAGTGTTTTTTGGAGGGGGGCGTCGCGCGTTCGATCTGGTGGATGATCTTGGTGATATCTTGCCTCCGTGGATCTCTGCACTCTCACACACACCATTTTGGTTTTCTTGCTATCTCTAGGTTGCTTTTTCTCTCTCTTTTCTTTTCATCTCCGAGCTGCTGCTGCGTTGGCTGGCGTAGTGCCCAAAGCAGTGAGTGTGTCGTGGAGTGCGCGTGTGCAGGTTTCTGGCGAGGAGGGAGGGGGTGGCCGGGGTGTGTGCGTCGATATGCAAAAGGGGGGGTTGGATAAAGAAGGGGTGGGCCGAGTAAAGAGTCTGGTTTTTGTAGCAGCTGACTGAAACAGTCATTATATTATGTAAAGGGGGACGGGGGGTGATGGTGTGGGGGGGTCAGGCTGACGCGCACTACATGGACAATCTGATTGGTTGGCTGGTGCCATTGTTGGTTGTGTGTATGCTTGTGTGTTCATGGCTCACGCACTCGCTCGTTCTTCTTTTCTACTGTCTCAGTCACTTGCTTTTTCTCGCTCGCTCCTAAACCTTTCTAAACCCCCCTTCTTCCTAATGCACTAATTCACGCTTTCGTGCAGGGGGGGCTGTTGTAAGGCTGGGCGAGATAGGTAACAAAAAAATCTTGTTTTCCTTGTGGTGAGATTCAGTCTGTTCTTGATGATTGTTTTTAATCAGAGGAGCCGGCATTTCAACCGAAGAGATGTTGTTGCCAAATAGATTTATAATGTAGGCACTACAACGCAATGAAAATGTAGGTACAGGAATCAAGGTACATTTTCAACACGGTCTTTAAATCAAAAGGAAAAGATTTAATTTATTTAAATGCATCAATATAAAGCTTAACAAATACGTTTTTTGCCTTCATATATGACTCCATTCAGTTCAGAGTTGAAGTGATAGTTCACCCAAAAATGAAAATGCTGTCAATATTTACTCACCACCTTATCATTTCAAACCTGTATGACTTTCTTTCTTCTGCAGACCACAAAAGAAGAAATTTTGAAGAATGTTGGTAACCAAACAACTGTGTTACCCATTGACTTGCATTAGTTTTGTGTCTGTGCAATAAAAGTGAATGGGTACCGCCGTTGTTCAGTTACCAACATTCTTCAAAATATCTTATTCTGTTCTGTAGAAGAAAGAAAGTCATACAGGTTTGAAATTACAAGAGGGTGAGTAAATTACAGAATTTTCATTTTTGCGTGAACTGTTCCTTTAATACATGTCAACGTTTTAAAGAAATAAATTGCACTTAATTTTTGACGACTTATATCCTTCATACTGCTGCGTCAAAAGGCACTCTTTAGCAAACATAGTGTCCCAAAAAGTTTCTAAAATCATGATATTTACAATTTTATATTGCCATAAAAATCATTGTGAATATTCTATAAATTCACAGTGGCAGTAATGGAACCAGATTATGTTTTACAATTTCATGTCCTTCAGTTCACTCTCAAAGCTTCAATCACTGTTCTCTGACTAAATAGTGCTCTCAGGATAGTGCTTTAACCGGATTCAAAGAGTTTTCCAAGAGATAAAACCAGATGTTTTGTGTTCGTAAAACCGAGGTGGCTCTCGTAAATTAAACATCGCGATAGAACTATACGGCACAGGAGAGATTAAATTATGTCAGAGGATAGTTACGTGTAAATGAGAGCGAATGATGACATGAGAAATAATGGGATGATAAAGAGATGAAGTCATCAGGGGACCAATTACAGCGCAATTTAATTCGTAATTGGGGATGTCCCTACAATAAGGCATTTTAAGACCAGTCAGTTGTGGGTCTCGGGAGCTTAATTGGGTTTAAGAATAACTACAGTGCTGTGTGTTTCATATCAACTTCATGTGAAAATGCCTGGAAGATCGCTTGCTGTGAAAATGTCATACCGAGATGATGCTGCAGTTTTTGTTTCGAACTATAATTGTGCTGAATATTGAAAGGGATTTGGGTACTGACAGTAATGTGTCTTGGTAGAATGACTAAAATAAAGACTGTACACATATTCTCATAGATATCGCTACATCAGAGAAGTCTAAAAGGTAGTGATTGTGACATCTCCTTTGTCCTGGGTCACTGAGGTATTACTGAAACCAGAAATGTGGTTACCAGTTGTGTCACCTGTCCAGTTTGTCAATACTGTTATCTCAACCACAAGCTTTCTCTCTCTCTCTCACGCACGCACACACACACACACACACACACACACACACACACATATATACTTGAAAAGCCTTTTCTCTTAATATCCATTAAGAGCCAAGCCATTGTGACCTTGCTGAGCCACGGCAAACCACCATATACAGTACCGATCGTGATTAGTCACATCTTCCAGAGGAAAGGACGAAAAGGGTTCAGCTTTTCAGAAGCTGGAACTAATATTAATTAGAGCTTAAAACGCTTCACATTCGAAAAAAACAATGTTTGTGTCAGGACTCTTGAAATGCTGTCATGTTCACATCAACGAGAGTATCTCCTGTCAGGTGGTTCGTGAGACAATCTCTCTATTTTTCCCTATTTCTCTGTTCGTACCGCTGCCATCAACTATGTGGTCTATAGTGCAGTAGGGTGGTACCACGCTGCTTTTCTCCTGACTGATACGTGTGTCCACACACCTTTGATCCCAGCTGCTGTCCGGTGCATCACATTAAACACAAAATCCCTTGCTTGAAGATAGACTAAAATCAAAGCCAAGGCCTCCTATGGCAACTGTTTGAATTCTGCATGACCTCAAACGGTGAGGGGAGCACAGAGGTGTCCGAGATGAACCATGAACGTTCAGAATGTTCTTTCTTTGAAAATTGAGGGATTCAGCGTTTATTTTGTCTGCTTCGGATTAAGCTCATAAAGGCTGTAAAATGTGATGACTTGGCAAGTGTTCATTTTGGATACTGTATATAGTATAGAGAAACATCAAGCAATAAATGAACGTAAAATCTGGTTTTTTTAATAACCTGTAGTGTTTTTTATATTATATATTAAGTTGACTTTCACTGATGAAAGCGATTTCATATCAAATATATACAAACTGCCCTTAACAGAAACATCTGCTTTTCTAAGATATCTGCTTGTTTCACAAGTATCACATGTGACAATTAGTACAAACTAAAGCCATTAAATTGTACATTTTTGGAGCAAAATCTGAATTGTTTTTTTTATGTGCGCCCCCCGAGTGATGCACCTCTGCGCTGTTTGTCTCAATTGCACAGGGAAAGAAAAATGAAATGATTTCCGTATCATTAGCTGAAATATTTCATTTTCATGAGCTCAAAGAAGTTTTTTAATACAAATAATGCTATTTCACTTGCAAAAATGTTGACATTTTGGGCCCTGGCTATACATCCACGTTATAAACACTATGAGAGGTCAGAAGTTTAGTTCAAAGGTCCTGATGCGAGATCCCTGATGGATACAGAGGTTCCAGATTGGGAGAGGGGTGTCGCAGTGACGTCCTGGGGGTGTTTGGAGAACTGTTCGTCTGAGCAGCTTAATGTACATAATCAAAATATTTGATGAAAATAATGCTGTTTCTGTTTTTACAATTCACTTTGCATATATAGGCAGAAAATGGATAGATCCAAAAATAGATCAATAGGGGAAAAGTATCCTTACAGATATTTATAAAAATTTGCGCTTACGTCTACGGTAACTGTTATTATTTTGATTTGCTTGAATTTATGAAACAAAAGTGAACCTGCGCAGCGGCAGGACCGTGTCTGTGTGTGTGTGTGTCTGTGTGTGTGTGTGTTATGGAGACGAGGACTGGACAGCACCTGATAATGTTCTACCTTTAAACTGGAGCTATGAGCGGAATACAAATGCACAAATGCATCAGACACATACAGAGGTTCAATCACAAACAATAGCCTGCATAGAGTCCGCACATTCACTGTCCAGACACTCCCTGTGTGTGTGTGTGTGTGTGTGCGTGCGTGCGTGCGTGCGTGCGTGCGTGCGTGCGTGCGTGTGTGGGAGGGGGGAGAGCCTTTCTCTGCCCTCTGGGCATGAAGGGTCCGACCAAGCGTGCCTAACTAATAAAGACGAGCAAACTCGCACATGATCATTTAGATCTGTTGTACGTGACACATGCTCAAAGCTCAGCAGACCCTTGTGTGTACACACAATCAGATTTTCATTTAAGCATGTGTGACCTCTTCAGTCCACACATGAGCTTCACATGCTATACGCACGCGCACGCACGCGCACGCACACACACATGTACAGGGTGACTCATTCGGGTTGTACGTTGGCTATGGGACTCCTGTGTTGTGCTTTTGTCCGGAGGGGAGATGAAGTTATTGGCTGACTGTGAGAATGCAGCATTAAGGATTGGCTCATCTGGTTTTTCGGTAAATTAATGTCAATAATGGTCCGCATGCATGTGTACAGTTTTGGTCGTAATGTTGGACATTTACCTATCCTCTCAAATTTGAGGTTGCATGTTGAATATTACGTTATAAGCTTTAATAATGTTTTAGGAGACGCATGTTCTTTGTGTGGTGAGCAGTGTCTCTTGGGGTTTACCGTCTTTGAATGAGACGGTGCTTTGTATCAGTCTGCTCCGCTACACTTTCCTCTCACTGTCTCCTAGAACACACTTGCTTTGCTTCTAAATTAAAATTGACACTGGAGCGGTGGCCCAGTGGTTAACACATATGCTCTGACAATACCTGGTGACGAGTTTTAATACGGCTCACGTCATTTCCCCGAAAACTGTGCGTCCCCTAATTTAAGAGTGAATGGATGAGGTAACTGATAATGTTACAGAAGTAAACATGCAGCATCACCGTGTTGTTTACATGTCTTGAGGATCGAGAACAGATTTTATCACTCAAAGTAGAGCTGCGCAATATAGAAGAAAAATGTGATGACTTGCTCAATGATGCAATACATAACATGTTATATGATCATGCTTAAAGTTTGTAATTAAATTTAAATTACATTCAAATGTAACTGAAAGTCCTATAACCAACATGCGTGTTTCACATTTTTTTCGGGGAATAGAAAACATCTCATTCACTCTGTCTCGCCAGTCTCTTTGCTATTTGCATTGACCTAAAACTGATTATACGTAACAGCTCTTTAAAATTAAAATCATTCAGTTATTACAAATAATTAATATTTCAATCGTGCAGCCCTAATCCAAAGTAATTCAATCGGCACAAATAAGTCGACACATCAGCCTATAATCGATTACCTGGACAGACGCAACGATATATTGCAATTAGATATGTATATCATATATCAGAAAGGGCATTTTTTTGTTTTGGTCTTCACACCAGACGTGACACATCACCGCAACATTTTTTCTTTAGCCAAAACATTTCTTATGTAGAATCCATTGCAGCTTAAGACACATCACCTGCGTGCTGGTTAGAACCAAAACTATAAATAACATTAAATTATACTTTTTCGAATGTGTTGCAATGTTGTGTTGCATCTGGCCAGATATTTATTTATAGGTTGACGTGTCAACGCATTGTTCCAGGTCTAAAAATGCAGCTTTCAGTAGTTAGGTTAATTGATTCTGGTTGGATCCTAGGAAATTTTAGTGTGTGAAATGTACAGACTTTGGAAATGGGGTGTTTGGTGTCAGTTAATGGGCGGCTAGTGACATTAGGAGTGGGGGTGTTGCGAACTCTCTGCAGCTGAATGGGAGAGGGATACCCCCTCTCTACTGGCACCCCAAGCAAATTTCCTTAGTCAAACCATGAATGTTACACTGAGTTGTATGTAATGATTATGTAATTTATCAATTAAGGCAGGAGAGGACTTACTGCTTGAGGACTGTAGTCCACGGCCCCAGCACAAGGCTGACTAATGGCTCTGTTAAGTCTGTGGGTGTGAGGAGTCGTCATTGTAGGAGTCATCTCTCTCTCTCTCTCTCTCTCAGCTCAGAAATGTCCTCATCCTCTGAATGAAAAGTTTTTTTATTTTATTTTATCATGACTAAAATAATGTGCCTATTCTTAATGATATCTACAAACTCGTGTGATCCAAAACAGTCTCTCACTTCCACAAAAACCAATCTGCGATTTCTGACATCATTGTGCACTTCAGGACCTCTCTAGTCTACAATCTATTGACTCTATTCTCTGCTCCTGCTATTGGCTATTTTAAAAGAGCACTTTCCACTCAATGTGTCCTGCTGTAATTTCCCGTTTCAGAGGAAATGACTTTAAATGACTGTTTACTGTATTAAATGTAATTCGTAACTGCATATTTAAATAAAATAAATCGAAGTGATCTTGTCTCTGTTTTACAGGATGGAGCGGATGTCTGAGGAGGCGTTGAGGCTGAACCTGCTGAAGCGGGGTCTGGAGGCGCCTGATGAGCGGGACGAGGCCATTGCCAAGCGCCTGAAGATGGAGGGTCACGAGGCCATGGAGAGGCTGAAGATGCTTGCCCTGCTCAAACGCAAGGATCTGGCTGCCTTAGAGGGGGCGGCGGTGGCAGCGGCCATGGCGGAGGGCAAAGGCCCTGGAGGCAGTCAGGGGCTGATGGGAGCTGTGGCCTATGAGGAGAAAATGAATGGAAGCTTGAGAGTGGGTGGCCACGGTGGCCCGAGTAAAAATGGGAAGGAAAACATAGTGGATGAACCAGTGGACATGAGTGCTAGAAGAAGGTGAGAGGAAAATGTTTTTAACAATAGATTAATGCTTTCCTGTAGCTCAGTGGTTAGAGCATGGCACTAGCAATGCCAGAGTCATGGGTTCGATCCCAGGGATTGCACATACTCGACATCAAAATGTATAGCGTAAGTCGCTTTGGATAAAAGCGTCTGCCAAATGCATAAATGTAAATGTGATGCTGATGTTTGTGCTTTGTGATCTTCAGTGACGTGGTTCGAGAGAGACGCACTCCATCGCCAGACGTCATCATCTTATCAGACAACGAGGCGTCCAGCCCCAGGAGCACGCCACACCCGGAGGAAAAACGGCATCAAGCCAACCTGGAGATGTTCAAGGTACACCTTTCCCAGAGTTCAGATCTTGAGTTCGCCGTCGACGTCTTAACACAAGTCAGTCTTGTAATTATGTGTGTATGTTCTTCAGGGGAAGACTGGCGAGGAACGGCAGCAGATGATTAAAGCTCTCCGAGAAGAGCTCAGGTTGGAAGAGGCCAAGCTGGTGCTTCTCAAGAAACTAAGACAGAGCCAGATGCAGAAAGAGAATGTGGTGCAGAAGGTCAGAACCGTGCTCTTTCACCCTATTTTACTACATACCGTGCCAGCTGGTTTAGCAACTCGGCTGGCGTCTTTTTGCTCTGTATATAATAGTTCATACAGAACTGATCTACCTCTTCCCCATCAAATCCAGACTTGACTAGACATGACTTTAGTAAAACGCAATAGGAGAATTTCTGAAGACTTCTGGTCATTGTTTTTCATGTTTTTACAATGTATAGGGACCTTTTGATTGACATCTTTAATGTCACAGGTTTCCCCATCTGCTATTGGTTGGTTAAACAGATAGTCCTGCCCCAAACAGTGATAACACGTTTCAGGGAAATCACCCCATTGGTTGGCTTGTGGTTATTTTTACATATTTTGCTAAAACACGCTAAAACTAAAAGCTGAAGCAACCACTCATTTTATGATCCTGGTCCACGAGTGAGTCATCTTTAGTAATTACAGTTTTGGATATGTCGTGCAGTCTCTTCTCTAAATCTGGCTCAGTTGCAACGCCACATCCACACTGCAGTTTCTTTGTACAGCACGTTCACCTTCACTGTTTTAGCACCAAGCAAAATAACCTCCTCTGTCCAGCTGAGTGTTATATTAATGCCAGGAAAAACTGTTGAGGTAAATCGTTCTATTGTTTGAAAGGACATAAGTTGCTAGCGGGGGTGAAATAGGGTAACGGAGTGAGATGAGCAGACGTAACCTCACGGATATGTATAGCAGCTCTGTGTGATGTTTGCCCGTATACTGTGGTGTTGAGATGTTTTGTCTCTGGGTCTCATCTCAGCATCTATCCAGATACAGCAACAGCCCATAAACACTCACTCGTGTCTGACGTTGAAGTGCTACAACCCACTCAGCATGTGTGATGTTTGTTTGCACTCCAACTGGAGGATGAAAATTGCTGATTCGACTTAGATTTGAGGGTGAAACACTAACAAATAAATCCTAAAATGTACTATGGCTTCCCCATGTTATCACTTTTTGGTGATAACTATGATAATGTCATCATCGTTTTATTACATATTTTTAGATCAAGTGTTTTGGAAAGGCATCATAGTACATCATATAAATACATACAGATAGTTGGATTCACTGTTTTTTGCTGAATAAAACATTGACAGCCAATCAAAATCTATTTGAATTTAAAGGGCCCACGCACTTGAAATGTAGAAGTACAGTGTGCAAACATTGTAAGCCAGCTGGTGTGGTTGCTGATATAGTTATTTGTTAACTTTTTAATTGTCATTCTTTGTGAACAGGCCTTAAAGTTCAGCCAAAAATAAAAATTGTCCTAATTTCCTCCCCCTCAAGTTGTTCCAAATCTGTCTATATTTCTTGGTTCTGATGAATGCAGAGAAAGATATTTGGAAGAATGCTTGTAACAGTTCTTGGCCACCATTGACTACCAGAGTAGGAAAAATGACAATGGTAGTCAGAACTATTTACTTTTCTACATTCTTCAAAATATCTTCTTCTGTGTTCAACAGAACAAAGGATTTTATAAAGCCATTTTTCCTACTATGGTTGTCAATGGTGGCCAAGAACTGTTTGGTTACAAGCATTCTTCCAAACATCTTTCAAATGTCTTTCATCAGAACAAAGACATTTATACAAATTTGAAACAATTTGAGGGTGATTAAATGAAGACAGAATTTTTTTGTGGGTAGACTGTCCCTTTAAGTCCTGCCTGTGTTTGCCAATCAGAACATTTGGGGGAGGCGCTTTGCCAACCTCAATGAGTTTTGGGTGGGATTACCTGTTTGTCAAACTAGGACAGATGGGGAATGTTCAAGAAATCTAAATGATAAATTACTCCTACAATTACACCATTTTTGCATTCACTCACATTCACATTCACAGCTTTCTAATGATGGTTCTCAATATTGCAAAATTTGTTGTTTTGTTTTTTTGCTGTGAATTTTTTTTTTTTTATGGTGAAAATGTGACCTGGTCATCTCAAAGTTAGATTTCACCCAGTTGTAAATAGTACACGTCAGGTTTTGACAGATGGACTTGACACCTTTTTTGACCTGTTGTTCCCCCTCTTAGGTCCCAGTGGTCCAGAATGCCCCATCTTCAGTGCAGCCGTCATCCATGCACAGCTCTCAGGGGCTGGGCAAACTACCGGTTCGGCCAGGCATGCACTCATCTGAGCCTCAGAACCTACGCCATGCACAGGTGATTTACTTATTTATTGTGCTTTGACACAAGCATGCCATGTCAAAGTGTTTTTTAGTGTGTAGCTTGTGACCTGAATACAATTAGTGTGTTATTCACATGCATTGATTCTCATCAATTCTATAGGAAATTTTATTTATTACTATTATTATTATTATATTAAGTATTTGTTAAAAAGGCATTTCCTACATATGAATGCATCTTCGCTCTTCTGTGTTGGATGTATTAGACAGAACATGTCTCGGCCTGCTGTGGTTGCCATGGGAGCAGCACCTTAAGCTCAGCATAACAGTATAGATTGGTACCAGTTACCATTTTTAATTACGGTCCATCTGTTGAGTACAAACAAAAGCCTTGCTGTCAACAAAGTACAGTCTGAACTGTAGTGTCTGCTGACATCTAGTGGCCATACAGTGCATTGCACATTTACATTAATCCTGGCTGTATTTATTTTTCCTTGTAGGGCCACACAGTAATCAGGTCTGCTGCCAACGCATCTTTGCCCCCCATGATGATGTCGCAGCGGGTTATTGCACCCAATCCTGCCCAGCTTCAGGGTCAGAGATTGCCCTCCAAACCTGGCATGGGCCGCTCCTCCACAGGTGGCTTGGGCAATACAGTGAGCTATCAGCAGGTAAAACCATACCAAATATCTCCTACAATATACAGTCTAGGCCAATAAAAATGGATAATGGATGTTTCTCTTTGCTTTGTGTAATGCAGGCTGCCAGCCAGCAAGTGGGGGTCTCGCAGCGTTCAGGTTCCTCAGCTATCTACATGAATCTGGCACACATGCAGGCAGCGGGAGCAGCTGGCGTGGGGGTGAGCGTGAGTGGGGTGGGCGCCGTCAGCCCGTCCACCTTATCCAGCGCCTCCAGTGTCGCTTCTATGAACGACCAGGCCAGCAGCCAAGCGGCCGCTAAACTGGCCTTGCGTAAGCAGCTGGAGAAGACCCTTCTGGAGATACCACCACCTAAACCGCCCGCGCCCCTGCTGCACTTCCTGCCCTCTGCTGCCAACTCTGAGTTCATCTACATGGTGGGGTTGGAGGAGGTGGTTCAGAGCGTCATTGATAGTCAGGGTAAGAGCCAGAGGAGGAAAGCACACTCACACGTGACTGAATGGATGGTTTGAATGGAGTTTCAATTGTTTACAGTAGGTTTTTGGTATTTGGCCTAAGGAATTGAGATTTCAGCAGGGTTGTCTTATACCGGTGCTGCTACTATATGAAGGTTAAAAAAACAAGGCATAAAATTACAGCCAAACAGCAGCTCTCATGTTGAGTGTGCAAAAATTATAAACTTGCAAGCGATGCTTTTTTTACTAGAATTTATGTTCAGTTTTGTCTGTGCATTGCTGTAGAATCAGTTTGTCTTTAAAGGGACAGTTCATCCAAAAATAAAAAATCTGTCATTTATTCACCCTCATGTTGTTCAAAGCCTGTGTGAGATTGATTCTTCTGTTAAACACAAAAAATATATTTTAAGAAATGTCTTCGTTGTTTTGTGTCCATACAGTGGAAGTCAATGGGGCCCCAGTGTTGTTTGGTTACTGACATTCTTCAAAATATCTTCTTTTGTGTTCTGCAAAAGAAAGTCATGCTGGTTTGGAATGACAAGAGGGTGATTAAATGATGACAGAATTTTCATTTTTGAGTGAACTATCCCTTTAAAGGGATTCGCATTTGAATGTGAAAATGTGGTGCGATAGCTGTGTTCACAGTGCATCTAATGTGTGAAAGATCAACTTTGCAGCTAATTTTGTCATTAAACCATCTTTCTTAATGGCATTCTTCAGGTAAAATGCGAGGCTCACTCCCACAAGTGGAGCCGTTCTTCTGTGCTCAGTGCAGGACTGACTTCACTCCACACTGGAAGCAGGAGAAAAGTGGCCGCATCCTCTGCGAGCAGTGCATGACGTCCAATCAGAAGAAGGCCCTGAAGGCCGAGCACACCAACAGGCTGAAGAATGCGTTTGTTAAAGCTCTGCAGCAAGAACAGGTCAGTCATATCTAAATAAAGACATTTAGTATAGCTAAATATTCTTAAGGGTAGTCTCACAATACTATAACTACTTGGATGACGTAACGTTCTAGTTTTTCTCAGTTTCTGTTTTGACTCTTTTCAGGAAATCGAACAGAGGTTGCAGCAGCAGGCTGCTTTGTCTCCCAGTTCAGCTCAGACTGTGCCTAGCGTGAGCAAAGGGGAGTCCTTGATCCGACACCATGCCCTCAGACAGGTGCCACTTTTACACACTTATTGCATACAGACATGAACAGAACCGCATAGAGTGGTTTGGGGTTGTGATGTAGTCACTCTGTTTACAATCTGTTTATTGACATCAGGAGGTGTAATGAAATGTATCTCTCCCATCAGACTCCCCAGCCACAGGCCTCTCTTCAGCGAAGTCTGTCCAGCTCGGCACGAGGTGTCCTCTCTAACTTCGCCCAGGCATCTCAGCTCTCTGTGGCCAGTGGCCTGCTGGGTATGACAAGCAAGCGCTGTGGAGGAAGCACCAGCAGTGGCAGCAGTCGGGGTCAGCATGACAGCCACAGGCAGATCTACAATATTCCTGGTGAGAGAAGGTTTCGCTTTGTTTGAAATTTTCGTTAACTTCAATTTTACTACTTGGCCAAATTAATCTGCTTTCCTTCCTCGTGTGTCCCGCCCCCTTTTCTTGTCCCTCCGTCACAGGTCTGAATATTGCCTATCTAAATCCGGGAGCCATCGGGGGTCACAAGGCATCCAGCCTAGCGGACCGCCAACGGGAGTATCTGCTCGACATGATCCCCCCACGCTCCATATCCCAGTCCATCTCCGGGCAGAAATGAGCCCTGACGGGACTGCAGTTCCTTCCCTCGAACGCCCCGCCACCCCCTCCGTTCTACATCAGAACGCTCCCTATCCCCCAACACATACACACACGCACACCTTCACCTCATCGCATGCAGTGCCTGTTCGTGTGCCTACCCGACTAACCCATAAGAACAGCTCAATCAGTCAGACTATAAACACCAGACTGTCAGCGCATCTCAAACTTCGGTTTCCTACTATAGCAAAGCTCTTTATTGTTATCTCAACTTATTATTGCTGTTGTTATTGCTACTCTTATTATCACAGTTATTATTATTAGTATTATTGTTGCTTCTGTTACAGTTAATCTTATTACACTTATTAGTAGGTTTAGTGGATTTTTGCATCTTATGTTTTTGCCCTTTTGCATTTCATTTCAGAGGAAGGACGCCATATTGCAGGGTCACTTACGAATATAAACCTTTTCGTTGTCGTCGTTCATTTCGAAGCGTCCTCCTTCAGTCGCCCGGTAAAATGACACGCGTTCTCTCTCACGCTGTATCTTGAGTTTTGGTATTGGAATGATTGAAGCGTTCTCACTTGAGAAAGACGAACCTTTGTAGCGTTACACACTTGAAACTACAAAGTCCTCCACCAAGAACCTTTTCTACGAAGAACCGAGGCGACTTGTGTACATCGATCAGATTGATCCTGATGCAGACTGGTGCTGATCTAGTCAATGATGGTTCTACCTTGCGAAGGCCACACAGCAACAAGCGAACACCTGGCTTGTGAGACTGATGGTAGATGATGTACGGCATACAAAGAAAAAGATTTGGAACGGGCGACACCATTGAAAGGAGAAAAAACCGAGAGACCTGGTACTGAGTCCCCTGCTGTTTGAATGTACAGTGAGAAATTGAAATTGGAGACCCATTACAGTGCTTAACACATACGTGCGTGCCCACAGAGCGGGATCTCCTATGTCTCTCAAAACCTTCACTTTCAAAGAATGCAGTGTTGTCGCTTCTTTTGTGGCGATGTCGTTTCGCTGCGCAGTAAAAAATGAAGCTTGAGCGTTCCATCACTATGAACAATGTCTCCTTTTGATTTTTGTTTCTGTTAGGGTGTAATTGTTTATTTTGTTATTATCTTCTTGTCTTTATTTCTTTTTGGGCGGCGTCTCCACCTGAAATGGTCTTGTATCTGAAAGGTACTTGCCACAGGAGACGATAATCATTGAAATGGCAAATGGGTGGAATTGTTGGAAACATGGTTGATGCATAGATTGTTCAAGTGAGTTTTAATGGAAGGCATTGACAAGGATCAATCGTCGTGTTGAAGCAATGCACATGAGATGCCTCGATATGGAGGAGCACTTTTCTTCTTAATAATTGAGAAATGGTTGATAAAAGGACAGGAATGTTTCAAGTCACAGAATGTCAAGATATGGATGCCATCTGATGTCTCGGAGAGAGTTTGGAGAAAGACCTTTATGTATCTTTTCTTAAGAGACCTGCTTGTTGTCATTTTTGAATGCATTTTAAGTTCAAATAGGGTTACTGGAGGCAGTCAGCTTTTAAACGGTGTCCTTGGTGACCGTGTAAGCAGTGTTTAGTCAATATGCAGTATTAGTGACCGAGCCGGTTTATGCAGGAAGATTCTGCATTCTGATTGGCTGATCGGTCACAGTCTGATTATGTCGGTCAAATTCAGTTAACATTACTATCAATGTCTGAGGGGGAGTGCTTTGTGTTTCAGTAACTTCCGGTCGGCTGATCTAAAAGGGAAGATGAAGAGTCGGAAGGTTTAGGGTCTGATTATTGACAAGAGGTTTAGCACTTAACACATTTTTTTTCAGCCTAGGTATGTTTGGTCTTTTTTGGAATTCAGACTTCGAGGTCTGTGATGCAGGTCACGCTTAATGGCTTTGAAGAAGCTATAATACGAGTTTGAAATGTTTTCTAAAAGTGATGAAATAATGGAAATCCATGCGCAGCAGTCATGTGTATCACTGATTCTTGCAGTTCGATTTTTTTATGGTGTCCAGTATAATGCCACTGAATTGTGGCAGAATGATGCAACTTTTGAACAAAATCATTTTAAAGCTACCTTGGATTGAATTTGCAGGTGCAATATTAGATGGTATGATGTTTACATTATTTTATTTTTTCCTAGTAATGATGATGAGTCCGGTCCCTTTGAGTCATTCTGTTCAGTTTTAATGACTGATTTTATTTTTAGTCCCATTTTATGATCTGTATTTTTTTCTTTTTAAAATGAACATTCGGGTGTTTATAGTACACACTCATTTCTCTCTCCTGCTCTCTCTTGTAGACTATATTAGATGCATCCATATACCTGTGTTCATATTTACGAGAAAGTTGGATTTTGAAGTTAAACTTCCTTTGAGTCCTTGATTAAGTTCTGTTTTGTTTGGTTGTTTCATTTCAGCTGTTTCTTAAAAAAAATAAAAGAATGAAAAAAGGAGAAAAAAATCAAATGTAATCAAAAAATGTATGAACAGATGATGACACGATATTTGCTAGGTCAGAAGTAATAATGACTTATTGTACATATGCTTTTTTCTCCCTTGAATTAAAAATAATGAAATGAAATTAAAGTGGTTGTATATTGTGTAGAAAAGCAAACAAAAAGCCATGAATATTGTGAAGCTTGTCATTTCGTTTTGTGATCACTGTGTATTATTGTGTAACAAATGTGCAAAATGTATGGGATTATACTTCTCTTGTTTTTGAATGAGCTCTTTAGATGCATTTTCTCCCCGGCTGTATGTTTTTGTAGTATGTAGTATTTGCAGAAGAAAAAAGTTCATTGTTCTGGTGGAGCGTTTGATCCATTCTGTAGTCTCTGGACTGGGACATGATGGGACAGTCTCGTATGTAACTTTTTTGGTTACCTCTCTCTTTTTTTATTTCAAACATTGAAGTTATGTAAATGTTCGGCGAGTTCCTTTCTCGTAAGACGTCCCGCGCAAAGTGTTGGTCTTGCAGGACATAGACTGGATGAAACATCTGACAGTATTACCCCTCACTTGACCAAATCCAAAGCGATTCTGTAAAATCAAAGCACTCTAACGCTCAATAATAATGTTGCATTTAGCTAAAGTACTGGGTGCAGTAAACCCTACAGGGAGGATCTTGTAAATTTGTGTTTTCTAATGCTTACAGTACAAACTTTCCTTAATGTATCCCTGTTTCTCTCTCGCTCTCTTTCTTGGGAAAAATCACAATGCTATTGTTTTTGTCATGGAAGATTGTATACATTGTATACGATGAAAAAAAAGTTTTTGTTTGTTTTTGACTGTTCCAATGCTTATTGCCTTCAGCCTTTAAATCATAAGACAAAAAACAATGGAAAATTTGCACACATGCAAGTATTGATTCTAAGGTTTGTGACATTAGATATACTTTAAGTTTTATGTCATGGATTCGCTGTCCATAATTCTCTGACTGGACAATCAGCTTTTCTGGAATTCTAGCGCTGGGCTTTACTTCACTCTGCCATGTGATTTTTGCGTTTTCTCTCTTTCCTGCTTTCTTTTTTGGATGATATCTTCTCTATTTGTTGCAAGTACAGGTCATTTTTGTTGAAGTGGGAGAGAGTTTTGGCTCATTGTTTCTTTTTGTTTTTCTCAATTTCATCTGAACAGATATTTTTAAACAGAATTTAGCTGCAGTTTACCCAGTTTGAATTTTGAAGCAAATGGCAATATGTTGAAATCCGTTTGTAAAAAAAAAGACTATGATTAATGTGTACAGTTTTAAAAAATGAAGTATTGGAAATTGGCTTAAACAATTATTGATTTTAGTCAAGGAAAAGAAGTGCTTTTTGTCAAGTTTTTATTTTTATTTAGAACATTAATCCAGACCTTTTGCACATCCTTGATATTTAACTGTCTAAAATGGAGATGAAAAAATGCTGTTTGATTACTGCCGGTTGATTAACAACAATTATGCATTGACTGAAAAAAATAAGCTAATTTTGGAGGAAATAACTTTGTAATATTTATCACTTGCAAGCTATGTTTAATAAAGGATGGAACAGTTTATCTCTGACTGTGTTCATATTTGTTAATATTTTTTATTTATTAATTTATCTCCTTGGAATGCTTAAATATGTTTATTACAGCATTATATAAATCATATATTTATATATTACGTACAGATACTTGCAAACAATTCTGCCGTCTTTGTATGTCCTTCCCATATCAATACTCTCATTGGGATTGAGAGAAGAACATTGACAAAAATTCATCCCCGGCATTAGAGTTCTTACAGTGATCCAACACACATGGTCTCGTTTTCTCTGACATTTATTTACTAATTGGCTTCATTATAAGCTTTTACTTCATCCGGTCGTGACTATTACAGCTATTTTCAACAGCGTCAATGTCAACCTGTATCCTGCCTTCAGAAACAAGATTGTGCTGTCATGAGTAATGTCTTTTCTCACACGTTTCAGGAGATTCATGTGCATTTTGGGATCATATGAAAGCACGAGATTTCATTGTGACTATGGGAGTTATTATGAGTCTTTCCTTTAATGGTTTTCACATTTTAGCAATGGCCAAGCATTTGCTTGGCGTTATTGAAAAATATCTGGGATCAATTTGATTTTCAAAATAAGTCTTTGTTTTTAAGTCTATGTCCAAATGTATTATGTTCACACTTTATGATGTAGACTTGCATGCAAAATGTTGCCAAAGATGGTCAGTGATAAGAATTCTGTTTATTATAGAGAGATTTGCAGTACAGCCTGTGTTTCTAGGATACTCCAGAATATTCTCTCATCCAACTAATAAATATTGACTGGGCTTTCATCCAACATTCCAGCCTTGCATAGTACAATAATGCGACTGTAAATCAGTGCAACCTGACAGAAGTACTCAGCCCTCAAATATTCTTAAGTGAAACCTATCATTTTTGCCTTACTTTCACAGAGATGTATCTTTTAGTAACATTGATATCCCATTAGGTAACCCAAACAGCTCCTAAATCCATTAATGTTGCCACCCTTTTGCAACTTTCAAAGGTTTCCTGTGTAAATTACTAAACTGTTGCACTGGGACAGCTGGTGTGTTGAGGCCTATGGGAATTTTGTATTTACAAGCTCAGTCATAAAATAAGAAACCATATTGTGACTGTTTCTCACTTTTTGGGTCAAACTCGAACCTGGGTCCTCCTGGACCAGCAGCTCTAATATGTGTGAAGTGTGTGCTCAGACCGCAGTGCTTCAGCTCCAACAAAATGTAAGTTTCCCGACGTTAATTTCTTGTTTTAAATGTATGAAAGTAATATTACACTCACTGTTGTACTTGGTTACATTCAAATCACAGCCGTGGTTTATACAGTGTTCCACCTGGTACACAAATGCTTTGCAACAGTGCACATTGGAAAAATAGACGAATAGCAATCGGATCAACACTATTTTAGGAAAATACACAGTATTAAGCAATCCTTTTTAAAAGTTGCGCACCGTGGTGTTTTATTTCCTTTCATTTCCTGTATTGCACAATGTTTTTCTGGAGAACTGAGGTGTGTGGTTGTGCTAAACATGGGCCCACCTTCTCTGATCTCACTTTTATTGCTCGACCTGGTTTCTGAAGGGAAGATGTTGTGCTGTATGGGGTCTGGAGGGCCGTAATGATTATGAGAGCTGATCATTCTGTTCCTCGTTTCTTTTCTTGAGCGTGTAAACCGGTCAGAACTACACATCTGGGACGAACATGTTCTTGACGCACGCTCCACGCTCCACGCCCACGACACACTAACACGTTGCACTGTTGTTCTAATCACATATGTCATCAAAGGTTGTGCAAGAACTGTTGTTGAGAAGATTTAAAATCCACCTGGTAAATGCATCCCACTCAAAATATGTAGAGGATGTTAAATTGGCCGTAGTCCATCCTTCCAAGAACATTTCCCTACATAAACATTCAGTGACTGTATTCACAGAAGTATTAGTCATTACTATTAGAGTAAATTCTATGTCACTTCCACCTGCGGACACATTGTTTTGTGACAGCGTTGTCTGATTAGATGTCATTAGTCATCAGGAAGGCTGTCTGGAGTGCCTGCAGGTCAGAGGATGTCACAGCTTTGGAATGAAGGTCAATTGGGAATGATTTCTGTCATCAGAGCAGCTGCAGGGCTCGGACAAGGTGAGACCTGTTTTTCTCTCCAGTCACTGTCTGTTCATCTTCACATTGTTTTTTTAGATTGTCCGCTTTTATGTTGGTGTTGTAGTCTAACCAATAATCAGTGGTGTTCCTTAAGGATTTATTTTCTCCACTTACTGTAACTGCTATACTTTGGTTGAATCATTTTGACTCGATTCTTCTGTCAAATGATTCATTTCTGGCAGCAACAGAGGGCAGTGTTGAACACAACTATGTGACAGGTCATGCTGTGTCAGTGGGGAATGAGCTCTTAACTGCATGCATCTGTGAATGCTTTGAATGTATTTTCTTTCATAAAACATTTGAGTTTGCGACTTTTATACTTTTAATAGTCAACCAAAAGATATTAAAATGATTTGTGTCTTTTCACAGAAATTAGTTTTGCAACCTGTTCATGGTCACGACTATCAAGCACAACTAGAAGGACAGATCCAGGTTCCTGTTTTGACAGGAGAAACTGAGTTCATCAAGTGATTTTATAGGTTAATTAAAGTCATCCTTCACATTCCTCAGAAATAAAAGTCAGGGGATGAAGGGAGTTAATTTTGTTTTATTGAACAAACAGCCGATCATCTAATGTGTTACAGCATCAGTGCAACGTCCAGTGTCTGGATGAAGGTTTCCTCAATGGCGAGGTAAAACCCAAGATGAATTTTTACATCGTTGTTATTAGGTTAGAATTTCTTTCACACAGATGACTGATATTCAAAGTTTTCCTGTTGCCCAACTGGTAGAACATGGCTCTACCCAATTTGTTTATTTTATTCTGGGAGCGGAAAGCATGGCCTTCTCCCAGAGTAAAATAAAATGAAAGCTTCAACCCACTAAAAGTGTTTTTGAGTAAACTTTGGATAAAAGCATCTGCCAAATGCATTAATATAAAATAAGAACTGTGTGCAGTAATATTCATTCCAGTTCAAGTTACTCAGGAAATGAGCTCTTTTATTACCTGTCGGTGTTGCTTAACCTTAGTCTCTCCTGATTCAAATGAACCCGGCTGAATAAAATCACAGAAGAATCCTATTTAACACTGGGTGCTTTGTGTTTGTGGGGTTCAGGTGGAGCTGAGCGTGTAATGGGAGTTTTGATTGTTGTTTAGGGGGTCTGGGGCTCGAGCATCTGCTCAGGAGCCTTTAAGAGGCTTGCTATTGATTTCCTTTCACTCCAATTAACAGCACACTTTGTATTGTGCAATAGAGCTTGTACACAATGTCCATGTGCAGTCCCAAGATCTATGAGTGTACATTTGTGGATCCCCAATCAGGTCCTCCTCGTGGATGACAAAATCAAAATCTCCATTCATCAAACTGTTTGAGCATTACTTTTGAATAAGTCATGCGGCTTATTAAATCAATGGAGGTTGTTAAAAGCATTTTAAGGGTGTGCATTTCCCTGAAATGAAGTTTAGTTCTTTGTTTTGTATCGAATACTTTAGAGGAGGTTCAAACTTGGGAGCACATAATTACTGTAATATACCTTGATCACAAAGTCGATTACTCTGAAACAGAACTATTTGCAATGGAGATTCATTTAGTGGAGTAAACGCGATTTTAAATCATGGTCTTGTATTTTATTTCTGCCCTTTTTATTTTATGCAGTGGTGAGCTAAAAATGAGTGACCATCTCAGTTCTTCAGTTACACTTTTTTATTTAGATTTTGAGCATCCTCATCAGGTGACCTCCCAGTGGTCCGTTTTATAATCTTTTGCAAAATATCCAACACAATCTCACTGGAATTTGTAGGCTAACTATTTTACAAGGTGGCTAATTCGTATTTGTACAATCTTATTCATACGTTTTAACACAATTTGCTTTCTTGTCAGTGATGTTAGGTATAGGGGTGGGGTTAAGGGAGGGGCTACAGTATTATTTTTTTAATACATTTCTGTACGATCAACATCATGCAAATTCATAGTGGCCACCTCGTAAAATAGTTATGAATTCCCATGATATCAGATTGAAATGTCACTGAAAATATGAGCGACTTAAGCCTGTTTGGTTAGGCTTAACCATACTTAGCATAGACAGTAAGCCTCGCTTGCCTACAATATTACATTAAATTGATCAATAATTCCTAACTACAAACTGTATCTGAGTAATTCTGTTTATACACTAGCTCAGGTGTCTCCAAATCTTTGGCCATAATTTCAAAGCATATTGGACAAACAATACAAATGTACAATTGTTAATTATTAAAGGAATAGTTCACTGAAATGAAAATTCTGTCATCATTTACTCACCGTCAAGTTGTTCTAAGCATGTATAAATTTCATTGTTCCGTTGAACACAAAAAAGATATTTGAAAAAAAAACAGTTCTGAGGCACTATTGACTGCTATAGTAGGAAAGAAATCTACTATGGTGGTCAGTGGTGCCCCAGAACTGTTCGGTTCAAAAAATCTATAAAATAACTTTTGTGTTATACATAACAAAGACATTTATACAGGTTTGGATTAACTTGAGAATGAATAAATGATGACTGAATTTTCATTTTTGGGTGAACTATTCCTTTCAGGCCTCATAAATTATTTGTAAATTCAAATTTACGTAATAATAATGATAATAATCATTTTTGAAGAAAACTTTAGTGTCCTGAAAGTCAAGATCTCTCAGATCTATAGGTATGTTGTGGTTGTTCCTCACAGAAATGACATGACCCTGACAACCCCATTACAGTATGTGCCTAAACGACATCTATCCCTCGTGTTAAGTCTATTTTGTAAAAGAAACTATTCCTATTATTAACTACTGTATTTTAGTTTCCATTAAATCTGTCTACAACATTTTATCCTTTTATGTGTATCAATGTTCTGTAGCAGAGTAGTAATTGCGGTTAACTTCAGCACATTCTTCATTATTTTAAATTCAGAGGATTATATGAAAGCTCTTTTGTCAGGTTTTATCAAAACAAAACTTTGCCACTCACCATGGAACTGGGCAAATGAGGACTTGTGTCTTGGCTCTCTTCTCTCCATTGTCTTGCCCTTTTGCTTTATTTTTCATTGAGCGCCGTCATGGCATATCACAATTATACAGACCAACAAGGGCAAGTTTTCACATGAAAACTTGTATATATCAGAGGAATTCCGAAAATCTGATCTGTGAAGGTCATGTGAAAACTTGCCCTTGTTTGTCTGTTACTGTGGAAGGTGAGTGCTTGTGATGGTCTGAGGGTTATGACTGTACCTACAGGGCCCTATTTTAACGATCTAAGCGCATGGTCTAAAGCGCAAGGCGCAAGTGCACTTAGGGTGTGTCCAAATCCACTTTTGTGTAATAAGCAGAATGTACGTGTGCTGTGCACCCACCTATAGGCGCATATAACTAAAGCGCTCTATAAATAACAAAAAAATATTGCGCCGTTGACTTTAGACTAGGTTTCAGTCGGTCAATGGTGCGGTCTGTTTCAGTTGACTCAAAATAGCAATGTGCCTGAGCACACCTCGTATTCTGACCAGCATGTCCATGGGCGCACAAATGGGCCCAAATGCTTTTGCTATTTAAACAACGTGGCGCAGGACGTGAAAATAAAAACTGCATTGAGCTGAAACTTGCAAAAAACACTTGCGTCGCGCCTGGTGCCACAGGGCTCCGAGTGTATGATAGAGCCCACAGCTTCAGGACATTTGGAGGATTTCAGTACATTGTGCAGTACATGACAGTATGCAATATGTGAGAAGAATATGTAGCATAGTAATACAAACATGCTACCATTAGGCGATTTTAGTATAAAATGCAGTTCAAACTGGAAAACTGAATCCAGATGTGTGGGTATAGGCTGTGGTAGGATTCAACAGTAGTAAAATAGTGGTCAATAGTTGGGTGATGGCATACAGGGGTTGTAGATTAGGAGTTTAGAAAAAGTCCCTAAATCTGTTGCTATGTGTCTATTCCCTCTTCCGAAAGAGACAGTAATTGAGATGATAATGAGAGCTTCTTGTCAGCAGAAATGGTTGGTGAGGTTGCAGTCATGCACTGGACAGTTTGCACTTCCTGATGGAGACGTTCCGATCAGATCATGAACAGCTGTCATGCAGAAGATCAAGATTATGTTGATCAGAAGTTATTTTAACATCAAATCATTTCTCTTGAAATAAAACGTACCGTCTCGCTCCACCACTGTCTCTTGACCTTAACACATTCAGTGGAATTATGTAACCACATTAGTAAGACAACCCTAGTTGGTCTGCGCTGGTCTCTTTCAGCAGAACAAGATTGTTTTGTCTTAAAGAAGCTTGTCTCTGTAACTTCTCATTCCTGTCCCTATGGTGACCGTAAACATTAAGCATTATGGACACTTTATTCCACAGCCATTTGAGAATTGCTCTCGGTTATAAATAGGCCTCTCTACATTGACGTTGACAATTCCCTTACTGTAGCTCCTCTGGCAATGGAACAAAAACCAGCTCAATGGGCCGCCCACCAGAGTCCTGAACACAGGGGTCTTCGCATCACTTCCTGTCATCCCCCAGTATTACAGTATCAAAGGCTTCCATGCTGTGTAGAGACACAAACACAGCAAACCAATGCAAAGATCGCATGACTGTTGTGATGAGAGTGGCCAGAGAAGATCACAGCTCCACAGAACTGTGCTTGTGATGTTACATTTATTACTGCTTTTTTTTTTACAATGTCTATAAAAAGTGTCAGATCCCCTGGTGTTATCTCATTACGTTTGATATAAATAGAATGAACGAAGACTCGACTCGGTTTGATGTGAACCCTCATAATGAGAGGGTTAACTTTGGAGATTTAAGGACTGTGCCGTCTGCCCACACACATTTCCCTGTTGGCCCTTTGAAAGCGTTCTGTTTTTGTTGCTTTGATGTGTTCCTCTTGGCCATTCTCGGTATTAAAACAGGTTTCAAAAGCTGTTTTTAAAAGCAAAACACAGACCTTATGGCCTCAAACAAGCACACTGGAGCTTGACCAGAAGCTTCAATGCAATAGCAAAATGCTTACACTGATCTTGAGTCTCATTCAGTCAGCGTTTACACTTCTGAGTGTGTGAATAAGTTATGAGCAGTACGCATACTGTACATGCAAAGGGCCAAAGTGATGTGCTGGGTGGGGGATGTTTGGGCTGGGGTAGAACTGGGTGACAGACATTGATCGTAAATTGATGGGACAGCCCCTCTGGGTCACGTTATACAATGTGGGGGTGGAAAGAACCATCTGAGGCCCCCACTCTAAAAACCTAATACAGATACGACTGAATGGCAAAGCAACAGTAGTGGGAGGGGGTCTTTCGGGGGCACCGTTCTTTGCTTGCTTTGGCTAAAACTGGAAGATTTGTTTTTGTGGTCAGTAGGACTCGGCTTTGTTCTTTTCAGAAGGCATTAGGCCCTCTCAGGGAGATCTGCCTTTCTGATTCTACCTCCTGAATTATTTTGGTGAACTGTTGCTTAGTAAGAGAGAGAGAGGATGTTAAGGTAGTAGGAAAAAATAACACATACGCACGCAGCAATAGAAGCAGCAAGTCTCAACATGTGTAACTTTACTTCAGTCACTGTGATACTTTGATCGTAAGCATTGTATCAAGCAAAACAGGACAATGAAAACAACTTCTGTAACACATGGTGTTGTAGGTGTACTAGAATGGTAAATAATCAACAATAAATTAAAACACAACAAATGGAGAGTGTGAGAGGGGACCCATATTCAGTCTGATGAGGTCTTGTTCATGATTCAATAGAAGAACACAGGAGGATGAGCGATGGATAAGAACAGGTTCAGACCGGCTTAAAGTGTGTCGAAAAAGTATGCAGAGAAATCAAAGGGAAAACCACAGGTGAGAGACATACAAAACTTTATCAGATAATTAGGGGAATTATGGGAAGAGTGTTTCTGCTGAATGATGAGCTAACAAGAGAAAATGACTCAGAGTAGGTCTTGTGATGCTTATAAAGCTTTTTCTGAAATAGTCAGTAAAAGTAAGTAAATGTTAAGTGAAGACTTTCACAAATTTGTTCTTTGTCAGCTCTGAAATGAAAGGATTTCTCAATTATGGAAAAGGCTGAGCCATAAAATTCCAATTACAAATCAAATTCAGAATTTGATTAGAATTTCAATGGGCTATAAATTTTTTTACGTTTTAATAACATTTTAATTTGTTTTTATTTAATTTGTATTTTATTGTAGTTCAAATTTGTCAATTTTTTTGGTTTATGACTTGACTTATAGTCAAACAAAGACTTTTAGTTTTATCATCAATCAGTTTATCAGTTTTTAGTTATTTCTGATGTATTTTCAGAGTCATGTCATGTTATTTTATATTTTATAGTCCTAGTTTTTCTCCTAAATTCCTTTTTCAGTTATAATGTATTTATGGCGACCATTTATTTTTCTCCAAAATTTAGTCTCTCCAGACTGATCTTATTTTTATTAAAAAATATATTTTTATTACAATGTTTGTATAGGTCCTTGTGTCTTAAACTCGGCCTTTCAGTTTGATTTTGTAAAAAAATAAATACAAATTATATGATTTACAAGTGTCAGTTGTAAATGTCAAAATCTTGAAGTTAGGATAGTAGTTTTATTTAAGTGTCATACCTTAATCTTTGATCTTAACCTCAGCTCCAAAGTAAAAGCTTTACATCATGACTGTGGCACAAATATGTTATGACTCTCTGAACAAAGGACACTGAGATATATTTGCACTTTTTGCAGTCTAGCTGTTTTACTGTCAGAAAAATGTAACCAGAGTCATTAGAATAGATCTTAAACAGCAGCTGTTCAGCTAATGCAGATAATGTTATCACAGAACAAGAATAATATTATAGAAAATATTACCTTCATATGAATACATTTGGTTTGATATTTTGTTATTTATTGTAATGCAGTGTGAATAGTAAGTGTCTAAAAGTATGTTGTTTTCAAAATCCTCAAAACCTTTTTTCTCCTATGAAAATGTGGAACATGGAGATCTCATTTTGGAAGCAATGTTTCTGGGACGCACGTGTACTGAAGCCAAATTTCTCAATATTTCCACAAAAAATGTTCAGGACACTTTGTCTATTAAACAAGCATAGATCTGGGTCTGGGAGTGACATCACTCCACGAGCTTCTGTCACTTTTGACTCATCAATTCATTAGAGGCTCATCTGAACACTTACACACCCCACCACGCACGCAAACAAGCTGTTGTTAAAACTCGCCGTATCAAATGTCTGTTGTCATGTTGACACATTGCATCTGTTCTAAGAGTCTGCTGTGTGTTTCTGCTGCTGTTCTGCTGAAGGACAAAAAGCCAGATTGTTCCAGAATGACTACAGTATATGATGGGCCACATGTCACAAGAGTTCGCCAGAGTTACCGGGTCTCTCTCTTTGACCTTTGTGCATTGAGGACATGCATCAGCATGGAAAATGGACATTAATGTTAAACTTCTCATTTCTGACTCACGGCTCATCTGTGCCCACGCACCCTTATGAAATCTTCAGCACTGAGCATTATAATGTGCACTGTGTGAATCACCAGTAGTAAATGCTTAGTCCTTGAATCATGCGTCCATATCACTCACAGCAAAGGCTAATGAATGGGGGTCACCAATTGGAACCCTCAGGGTTATTCCAGTTCATGTGGTTCCAATCTCTGGCTTAATGTAAATACAGTGGGCCTCTGAACTGACTCATTCACGCAAGCAGTTGTACTGTAATATTACAAGTGGGAGGTTAATGTACCTTAGTCACAGGAAGAATTTAAACAATACCTCCAGTGTTAGGTCAATGCTTGCAATGGTACTGCTGCACCCTATGTGACTATGTGTGCACATGTGTGGTGTGTCATTTTTTTCCCACATAATATTCAATAATATTAGGGAGGACGTTTCGGTAAACACATTGTACAAGGAAAACACAAGGAAAAAAGACAGTACAGCTGATTATATAGTCTCAACAAAGTGCTGTAAGGGCAAGTCAACTCGTCTTGTAAATCATTTGCATAATGTGAAAAAGTAAATGTCAAATTGTTTAATCAGCATAGTTACCTTTGTTAGTGTATATCTGCCTCAGCAACCCAGCAGAGGATATTTTTGTTCAAAGGTTGATTTTTTCATAGCGCAGATTTGATGGAGTTCTCTGTTGTTTTTAAACTTGTTCTTAAATATTCCTACTAAAATTGCTGAGGAAACATTTAAACAAACAAATTAGATTATTTTTAAATGACATTAATGTATGGAGTTGTGACATTAATTTAGATAACTATAGGATAAAAAATGGTAAAATTTTATGTAATTTGGGTAAATTTGATAAACATATGGTATGGTAGAGAGCGAAAGAGAGAAAGAGGTATAGATCTCTTCTGAGATAAATAATTTATGAGATTTCTCTGTTTTATTAGGAGAAATATATAGAAATTATACCGTTTTTACAGATTTTCACGTATAATTAAAAAAACTACAATTTTACAGAATTTTACTTTTATTTATTTGCAGATTTTTAACATACTATATAATGTAAAAAAACTGTAATTTACAGATTTTTCACGTGTTTTTGAAATACGATGAAAAACCCGTCAAATTACTAAAAGAGACAAGATTTCACAAGAAAAACATTTTAAAATGTAATTTTACATGAAAGAAACTGTTGTTATAAAAAACTTTCTGGCGCTACAGCTGCCAGATTTTTTTTACGGGATTTTTTACAGTGTATGAGACTTCAGCAAAAGTTTCTATTTGCTCTATATTTAATCTCATTACTAGCCATGACGATTGTTTTTTAATATTATGAAGTGGAACTTTAATTCAGCAAATGATGCATAGTTGACTGATTTATACATGTAGTTGTCCGTTTGACCAGCAGGTGGTGAAGTATTGTGCCTCTGAACTGACCTTCGTGTATAAAGAGTGAGCGAGTGAGCGAGCGAGCGAGCGAGCGAGAGAGGGGCATAGTGGTATAAAAAAGATTACATAATGTTTAACAAAGAAGTAGCCAACAGGAAAAGTGTGGCATGGAAAGATAAGATGCTATAAAGCTGATAAACTCAGGCAACAACCTCGCAGAAAGGGGTTAACCTAAAGAAGCTCCATGTCCGAGAGCAGTGTGTTGTGTCTGGTGTGGGAGGGGGCCAGAAGGAGACAGAAAGTGAAAGAAGGGGAGGGAGAATACTGAAGGGGTGGGTCGCCTGGTTGCCCTGCCTCTATATAGAGAAGGAAACAGACAAGAGTGTGACTAAAGATCAGACAGAACACTGTAAGAGAGAAAGTGTGTTCAACTACTTTAAAGTACTTTGACCTGTTGTTTAAAAGAGACAGGATCACATTTTTCTACCGGATTTACCACAGGAAGGATTTTATTTCACTAAACAAGGTGGGGGATATTTTTGGCCATTTGATTTGTGTGTTCTGTGTGACCTCCTCTACTTGCTTTCTCATGCAGGTGTTGGACAGGTGTGTAATTCAGACAGGTGCTAGACTCTAGATAGCAAATATTGACAATATTCTCTTTATTCATATTTACATTTAAGATGGGATTTCATATATTAAATGCACATAAAATCAAGAAGGTAATTCGTCACAGTTAAAACGTATTACTGGTCATTTGCATATTGTACTTAAGTCTAAATATACTATATTATGTTTATTTTCTGTATTTGTTTATTTTTTTACTTTTTGCTCAACGTGATGTAATTAATAATTATTTGTCTAAAATTCAGGTATTAAATCCAGATGAATTATGGGAGTTTGGGGATAATGCCGTGTTCATAAATGCAATGTTTATTTGCAAATGTGTCTTTAAACAACACTGTAAACCAGATTGTTTTATATTAAGGGGTACCTTTTATTATATTCGCACCTGGAAATGCTTACTTGCTTTTCCCAAAAACAAAAGGGCTATTTTACTGCCTCACTTTAAATTACCTGGTGCCTTTTTGTCACTTTCAGTGGCATTTTTGCCCTCGAGCTGTATTGTAAACTGTAATAAATGTTAAAAAATCAAGTTTGCGCAGGAAAACGTTTAGCAGTGAGAGCACAGGTGCTGGATTTTACCCCCATTGTTTCTTGAACCTTTCAGCATTACACTTCAGGTAAAGTGTTTGATTCGAGTTACAGTGAAAGTGTTAAAGTCCGTTGACAGCTCAAGGACCCGTGTCACTGCTGATATGCATGGAATCTGCTAGAAAGGTCCAATTTCTGACTGTTAGATTGTGTATGTCGAAAGTTCTAGTCCTGCTTCTAGTCAGTTATGTGTCTTCATCTTCTATTTTTGTCTTTCTAAAATCCTATTTAGGAAATTCACCTCAAAATGTTTGGCTTACTTTAATCGAGTAATGGAACGTTTAACATGTTAGTAGACACCTTTGAAGTGAACTTTAAAGGGATATTAAAGGGAAAGGTCTGTCATCTTTTATTTACCCTAATGTCATTCAAAACATGTATATGACTCTTTCTTCTGTGGAACAGAAATGATGATATTTTGAGGAATGGATTTGTGTCCATACAATAGAAGTCAATGGGTCCAGTGTTGTTTGGTAACCAACATTTCTCAAAATATCTTCTCGCGTGTTCCGCAAAAGAAAGTCATACAGGTTTGAAATGACGTATGGGTGCATAAATGATCAAATAATTTTCACTTTTTTAGTGAACTGTTGCTTTAAAACCAATATGTCTTTAAATAGTAAAACCAGATAATAGCTTCAATTCGCTTTCTTAATTCTCAGTCTGTTTTGTTCAGACAAGATTTTGTTGTGTTGTATCTGGTTCAGAATGTGTCCATTGAACCGCCTGAACAAATATCTGAGGCTTGGAATATTATCATATCATATATTCTGTTCATCTGCTCATTGGTTAAATGCTGTGCTCAAAGTCTTGAGGTACAGAAGTGATGTATCATTTGTCAGATGGCAGACTGCACGCTTGTTCAGTACTGTGCATTAGTAGCAGTGTTTTACAGTCTAGTGTGCATTGAGTTATATCCTGCGGGCAGTCTGTGATGTAAAAACACGTCTGTACATGCTGCAGCCCCGCTGTGTGGAAGTAAGCGCACATCATCCAGACCTCAAATACCAAAACCTGATGATCTATTCACTGTAGTTACATTACAGCTGATGTTGACTGGAGCAGTTGCCCTGACAGCGGGGTCAAACGGGCCCCATGAAAGACCCTCAATAAGAGTGGCTTTATAATGCCACCATAACACTGCTGCCATATGTCTCAGTGTTTCTATGTGTGGAATGGTCGACTAAAGGCACAGTCATGCAGAAAACTGCACAGCGATGGCTGTTCTTTGTCTGTGTGGGGGACATTGTGCCTGGTGGGGCCGATTGGGTAATTAATGATGCTATTTTTGTACCTTGAGCTCCGCCCCCTCTGTCTTTGTCAATTCTTTCATCTTTAGAACGTGCGACCACAAAAGGCTTGAGTGCAGTTTTGTGTGAACTTAGGGCATTATTCTCGAGGAGGGCCGGTGAGAGGACCAGTAATATGATTAAATGAGGATGAAGAGCTAGAGGAAGATGAAATCCACAGATGAAAACAAGTGCTGGCAATACTATGTAAACTTTATAGCCACTCAAAAGAAAACAAAAATGCACATGTCTGTAAAAAGTTTGATGTCAGAACCGAGCATGAACGGCTTTAAAGGGATCGTTCCCGCAAAAATGAAAATTCTGTCATCATTTACTTACTCTCAAGTTGTTCCAAACCTGTGTAAATTTCATTGCTCTGCTTAACACTCGAAAGATATTTGTAAGAATGCTTGTAACCAAACAATTCTGGGGCACTATTGACTTCCATAGGACAAAAGCTATGATTGTCAATAGTGCCCCACTCTGTTTTCTTTCCCACATTTTTTAAAATATCTTCCTTTGTGTTCAACATAATCAAGAATTATAGTTTTGGAACAACTTGAGGGTGAGTAAATGATGACAGAAGATTCATTTTTGGGTGAACTATCCCTCTAATAAGACAGTGTTTTCCTGTCTTGGTTTTGACTGCAGGAAGTAGCTGTTTCCCTAATAATGATAGTTTGATAGCGGCTTTATTTCCACAACGTCAGCTATTGTGTCTCCTCTTGCTTTATGAAGATAAATCGGTCCACTTTTTTTAAAGGGGCATTCATCTTATTCTGAAATTTTTATACAAATACCGCTTAAAGCAAACACGAGTGAATAGTTAGCCACAATAGTTTTAATCCTTCACTAAAATCTTAGAGAAACCAGGTAAAAGAATGGATTAACAGTGAAATTACACAATCTGTAATTATCCTTGCGCACTACAGTTACCAATAACAATGGTTTTGGGGCATGTTGAATGAATTCTAAAGCACATTCATTTGAACATTAGTGTTCAAATGTTAATCCTGACTGATTTAGTATGTGGCAGAACACTGAGCGGTGGATTATAGGAATGTTTTTGGTTTATTTATGGGTTTGCTTGAATGCTCAAATGGTGCCTCTGTGTTCAGAAACCTGCCAGGCACAGTGATAATAGCAAAGTCGAATAACTTCCATTACTTCTAAATAAATAAATTGTGAGTTCTTTTTCATAAATATCTTATCTCCTTCGGCAAAGAAACGAAAACTTGACATCGTTTGTGTCAGCCACCATAGTGGTTCGAAAGGAAGGAGGGGGGGTGAGCCTTTGGTTGCAGTTTGCAACCTCACCACTAGATGCCGCTAAATTTCAAACAATGGACCTTTATGCTTCCACGCATGTGTGACCCAATCTGTGAAATCCAAGATAAAGTCTCATAATATAAGATTAGGGGCATCAAAGTTTGATTTCATTAATTGATTTTAATATGATTTCAATCTTCGACATGTTCTTACTCAGTCAATATTAAAGATATCAAGGTTATATTTTCACAGAATGTTCTTTACATTATATGATGATTTTATGTAAAAACAGTAAATCACATACAATGACTTTAGTTGGGTTTTCACAGACTGGGTCATATTTGTTCTGAAACATGCTACCCACCTCAAACCTTTGCTAATGAATCGTTTATATATTATAAATATGATTAAATGTCTCAAGACATGCAAATACAGACAATTAAGATATTTTTAGTCATCAGTAGCCAATTATATATGATATGAACCTTTGTGCTTGCCATGAAAACAGGAAAGAGTCTCGTGTATGAGCCGCGTCTTGTATTGCCTTCTCATAAGGGCAGTAAATCGCTTCACAACTCCTTCCTGGTGGAACATTCTACCTAACTCAGTCCGGTCAACCACATCTCTCACAACATTTAAAAAACTACTTAAAACCCTCTTCTGTGAATACTTGACAGACAAATGAGAGAGAAAAAAAACACTAACCCTCTCTCTTTCTCTCAACAGGTATTGCTCTAGCTTTTGCTGAAACTAGTAACTTTGTATTAGCACCTATTGTACTATTGCTGCTGTATGACATATCGCTTATTGCTTCCTGAGCTCTCTGTAAGTCGCTTTGGATAAAAGCATCTGCTAAATGACTAAATGTAAATGTATGACCGTGTTTGCACAGCAGAATTCAGTCCTGTAAGTCTTTCTGGACGCTTTAACAAGTCAATAAAAACTGGGCTGGAAGTCTACAGAATTAAAGCCTGAGTCACATGACACCACCCTGCTTTTCTGTACACACCTCTATAGATCGACCGTCTGACAGAAACTCTAGCAGACAGATTAGTTATAAAACTACTTGTGAACAAGCGTCCCGGATAGAAACACCCTAGGCTGGTTTGCTGGTCTTTGCAGGTTTAGACTGTTTTGTATATGGCCTGTTATTTTCTTTGCAGGATGAGGGCATTATTAAAAAAGAACAAGAAAAACGTCTGTTTATCAGTCGTGTTTACATTCACAGATTGTTGGCTTCTAGCCTTGAGTTCGGGAAAGGATGCAAAACAACCCTCATGTTCACTTCATGACATTTCTCTGTGTATACCGTTCCATCAAAGTTGTGTTTCTCATATCTGTTGCTTCCTATCCGCACAAATGGACAAACAACTGTTATTTCTGCTATAATCTCATCACTTGACATCAATTGTTTATTTTTTGCTGCGTGATGGAGCATAATGCTCCAAATTGAATTCTGTTTCGAATTTTGAGCCTAATGGCTGATGCAATGTTTTGTTATATTGATTTCTTTATGGCAGATAAGCGATGTCGAAGGTTTTGATGCTGGCCATCATCACAGTTCTCCTCCTGATGTTGGAGGGGGGGATGTCGTCAAGGACCCGCACCAAGCGAGAACTGGCCGGCCCGCTGCACTTGAGTGGAATCCGGGATCCTTACGGCTCATACTGCCAGAGGAGAGGAGGCTGCTGCCCGGGCAGAAATGACCAGTGCACTGTCCCGTACATGGACACGATCTGTTACTGCGACCTGTTCTGCAACCGCACCGTATCCGACTGTTGTCCTGACTTCTGGAGTCACTGTTTGGGGACAACTCCTCCATACCCCCCCAGTAGGTCAACATATTATGCCAAATGTCCTCTGTAACAAAAAATCATTTTTGAATAAACCATTCTTTAGTTAAAGGTTAGTTATTCTCTAGAGTTGTAATGGAAAACCTGAGTCCACATACTTCTCTGTTAATGTTTTCCTGTTGCCTCATAGACCCCACTGTGGTGGTGTTGTACCACTGAGGTGTAAAATGTTTAGCAATAGGCCTAATAATGAAGAGAGAACAGTAGCCTTCTCATAAAAAGAGCAGAACAGAAGGCAGAGAGCAATGAATGGAGGTCAACCGAAAGAATGCCTGTAATGTATCATAAAGGGGATTGGGGAGGTGGACAGGATGACTGCAGGGAGGGAGAGATCACAACAGGTATGTGTGCAATGTGTGTTTGCTAAAGGAGGGAAAATCGTGTCTATAGGGCAGGAACATGTGATTTCATGGATCACAGCGCACCTTCACTCAGACAGAGAGGGCTGAGAAATCACTGAATGTTTTTTGAAAGGCACTTTCATATGAAGGACAGTTCATTCTACATGAAAGCGCATTTCCTCTCTGTGTCTCTCGAACTAGTGTTGACTCTTGTTAAGATGATGGTTTTGGAGGTTGTGTGAGGTGTGTGTGTGTTTATGAGCAAGAGTTAATACTGTAGCTGTACTGTATGTAGACCCCCAATTCTACATTGTTAAAGGGATACTCCACCCAAAAATGAAAATTCTGTCATCATTTACTCACCCTCGAGTACGGCAGTGTTAACTACCATAGTATGAAAAAGATCTTGGGGGATTAGTAATTTGTGATTTTCATTTTTGGGTGGACGATCTTTTTAAAGAAACAATATAAGGAAAACGTACTGGCAATTTTCTGTCAGGACATTATCCGTTCATTTTACAGATATTCCCGTTAACCCCAAAACACAACACAATCTAGTGCATTTTTGTGTGTTTTCTAGGACAAATATCAAAGAATTCTTAAATCCAGATACATTTACTTGACAAGGAAAGTGACCTAAAATAATTTTCTTAAAAGAAAATGAAGAAGTAAGTCTATGTTTAAAAAGCAAAAAAATCTGCCGGTGGGGTAAGAACAATTAACTTTAGTACTTTTGAATCCAAATGCTGGGGTTCACAATACATATGTGTATAGTATCTGCCTATTTTTCCCTCAAACCTCATAAGATTCTTGTGTGTGCCATTATGACTCATGAGTTACTGATGTTTGTTTATTTCAGGTTCTTGTGAAAGAAACGGCCAGAGGTTTCATTCAGGAGCAACTTACAAAGAGAACTGTAACTTGTGGTGAGTTTCAAATCTAAAGAGCACACGCATATCCGTATTCTCTCTTTCTCTGTTTTGTCATAGCACTATTAACACAGTAACCTTTTCAAGGGCACTGCGCATCTACCAATACAAGGCCGCTAATGGTAACGTCAACAAGTTGGCAAGTTTTTTTATAGACCAAGAGAGTTTTTGCTAGATCCTCTACTGGACAGGACACCCTCGGGTCCTGAAAAGATGACACACATTCCTCATTTTCAAGGCTTCTAAACACCTGCTTCACCTTCAGAGCCCTTGTTACTCTAATGCATTTAAACAGTGCAAATACGCCGCAGAATTATGTACTGCACATGCACATGCATATAGTTACCTTACGTTTGTGTCACACTAATAGGATTATCTTTCTCCAGAGAAAATCAGTCTAATCCTTTGCTCCAGTCAAGATAACAGCACATTCCACCATAGCAGTATTTGTTGAGTCACTGGACCTTCACAGTCAATAACCAGTACAGGGAAATCCATTATTTTTTATGATGAAATCTATTGCAGTGTTGTATACAGCCGCAGAAAAAAATTAAAGACCATTCCAAATTTTCATTTAATCAGCATTTGTAGATGTATTGTGACCATTCCAGTCCAGTGTCTGTTGAATTTCAACAAAATCAAACCTCAGAAGTGACAAATAGTCATCCAACAGCAACGTGAAAGACTGACAGCATGAAGTTATCACATACACTTTTTTGAACTTTTTCTAAATACATTTTCAAATATTACTGTTGTATTGCTTAAACGTGAATATTAACTTGTTTTCTTTGGAGAATATTTTGTCTAACCGTCACCAGTTTCTCACGAGCAATGCACAATACAGTGAAAAAACACTATCACACAGGATGGGATCTTGGATGTAAAAAAGTATTTTAGATTACAAGAAGAATCTAATCTAAAATACTTTTTTATATCCAAGATCCCAGCACCTCTCTCTTTCTCGCTCACTTTTCTCATTCAGGTTGGATGAGTTTTTATTGGTCTAAAAGCATCTCACCATCCTGTGTGATAGTGTTTTTTCACTGTATTGTGCATTGCTCGTGAGAAACTGGTGACGGTTAGACAAAATACAACAGCAGGAATTCCATTCCCTCATGCCAAAGCTTCTTCACACAGCAGTGATATGGGTATTGTCTCTGGAAAAATGTGCTGTAATGCTACCACCAGGTCTCGTTTTTCTTTTCTTTTCTTTCCTTGGTGTAGTGTATTCACACGGTGGTCCCAGTGCAAATATTTCATTTGCCTGTTTGTGGCAGTGGCTGTAATTTACATGAGCAAAAACATTCCATCAATCCAAAGCCCATGATGTTTAAATGTTTTATACATTATACATACAAGATTTACAGTCTTACAGTAAAAAAATTAAGCCCTGAACACAACAGTGTGTTGTAGATGTGATATGATGTTATCTGGCAGTCTGGCGTGACGATGCTTTGTGTTATCACAACAACAGCACGATCTCCACCTCCTGTCACATCCCTGTTATCTCAGTTCACTTTGGTTCTTGTTTGATCCAGATCTTTTTCACATTCTCTAGTAACTGCATATAGAGATTTGCATCCTGTGGTGGAAGAGCCTGATGAAATGCTGGCTGGCATCCCAGCAGAGTTGTTGTTCCCTCCTGGTTCGCATTCACCTCTGTAATCCAGAGATTTCCTGAGTTCAGGCCTCATTGGACTGAGCCGTGCATTTGGCATAAGGGCAGCAGACCCGCTGGCTCCTGTAGAATCAGCAAAATGAAGAGCAGTGCTGGTGGTGAAGCATGACCTTACACTCACCTGCTTGTGATGTTATCACGCTTTTGTGAAATGTTTTTGAAGTTATTGAAGAACATGAAATGCTCTAGTTCTGTCGCTGTAAATGCCATCCTTACCTGTGGTGCTCTATCAGCAGCATGCCGGAGAGACAACAGATGAGATCTAGAGCCCATACATCCATTCTGCTGTCATCCTTGAAAAGATGAAAAATGTAAATAAAGAGAAAGTACACAAATATATCTGCTTTGTAACACAGGGGACGTCAGATTGTGACCCTTGTATCAAGATTTCAGGATAACGCTCATGCGTGACCGAATAAGAAACTTGGCTTCCCGCTGACAACAGGTCACCTGATGCCTTTGCGCTTGAAAAACCTTTTGTTACTTTTCAGCCAGCAAGTGTGCGTTGCTGTGCGCTCGTGTGAAGTTATGTTTGAATTCTTGTCGTCTGACAAACATCCGTGCATTTATTCAAACAGGTCTTGTGCAAAAGGAAAGAAGAGGTTGTAAGGTATTACCTGCTTCCTTCAATCAAAACCAGCCAACGCTCCACATACACACCGTTGTTGTAGTTCGTTCCTGACAGATCGCTGTAGATAACCATTCTTTTCTGGGAAGTGTAGTGTGAGTTGACATGTTTGTGCTGCTGTGATTGAAGAGGCACTGTATTTGCTGATCATTGCAAAATACTATGGATGCAAAAAAGAAGCACAGATTAGTCGTGCCAGCTATTTTAGCAACTAGATTGTAGGATTTCTTAAGAGAGAAAACTTATCGTCATGCTAGGATGTTCTGGCTGGTTGCCAGTATGTTGCTATATGGTTGCTAAGGTGTTGCTAGAGGGTTTTGTTCTGTCCTCTCCTTCTGAGGTATTCTTGACCCAGGCGGTAGATCAGTTAGATGCTGATGTTTCATATCACTTTTCTTTTCTGAGCATGACTTATCTGCTCTCTAAGGTATGACTCAGCAGAAGTGCACTGAGTCACTACTAGACTTCCTCTTTTAATCCATGACGACATGTTCTTGTGAAATGCCAGGCCTACTGAACCTCCTCCCTTAAATAGACTGCCTAAAAATGGATGTTTCTGCAAGAGCTGCCTTAAAAGGCTTACAGTACCTTCTCTCTCTCTCGGTCTCTATCTCACTTTGTTCCTCTTGATTTGTCTCAAGTTTAGAATTCCGTTGTGTTGCTTCATTGTTTCGTCTAACATCTGTCTACATTTTCCTTCTTTACTTGTGTAAATAGTTTACATTGTTTATTATTCTAATAGTGTGTTGGGAAGCTACATTAGAACTGTAGTCTGTCAAATAAAAAGCTAAAGTAGTCAAACTAAAGTCAAGCTATTCTTTTGAAAAAGCTCCTAACTACACTATTCAATGTGACAATATATTTTATCATAGCAATTTTCTGATCAACAATAGTTATTACAAAAGGTTTTTTTTCATTTTTATAAAGTGTTACAGCATTAAACTTGAATAGAGGAATTAGCAAACAAAACGTATAGAATGTTACTGGAACAGTTTGACTATTATTTAAGTGATAGTTCACTCAAAAATGAAATTTCTGTCATCATTTACTCACCCTTATGTCATTTAAAACCTGTATGACTTTCTTTCTTCCGATAAGAGGGTGAGTAAATGAGGACAGAGTTTTCTTTTTTGGTTGAACTATCCTTTTAAAAGTGTAGTTGTCTAAAATTGTAATCTTAAATTCATTTTACAGTTATTTCAGTCACACAATGAGGGATTTTAAAGGCAAGGAAGCTTGCTGGAAAATCTTCAGGCTCAGTTTACTGATAGTTTTGTTTTTGTTTCCTGCAGTACGTGTGGTCAGAATGGACGTTGGGAATGTGAGCATCACGCCTGTCTGATAGATGCTGACATGATCCAGGAAGTCAACAGTAGAGGTTATGGGTAAGCGTCAGTCATTCTCTATAGTTATCAGACAATTGGCACTAAAAATAGTGTTTTATATACAGTATATATAACAAGTGCACAAAGAAACATTTATAACTCTTCCTCTCTCTTTTTTACTTTTTTAGCTGGAGGGCAGCAAACTACAGTCACTTCTGGGGTATGACCCTGGACGAGGGTCTGCGGTATCGCCTGGGAACACAGCGGCCCTCACGGACCATCATGAACATGAATGAGATCCAGGTGAGTCAACGCAGCACCAGCTCCAGAACGAGACCGTTGCAGATCAGATAATCTCTTCATTCGTTTCATGATTATGCCCAATGACGGCTGTCTGATTGCAAATTCTCTCTGCCTTCACCATAACTTTGTGGTGATGAACCATCAAAGCGAGAATAAGAGGCAGGATTTAAGAAATCAGACTGTTCTTTGATCTCTGTGATGCATCATTTGGTAAAAGTGCATTATGGGACAGTAACTGCATCCCAAATGAGACTGTCTGGATGTGTGTTGTTTGATGTGGCTCAATGAGGCTTTAAGTTAAAGATGCGTGTGATCCGCACCAGTATATTACAGAACATGAGAGACAATCTCATCAGAGGATGCGTTTTTCCACCACTTTTCCCAAGTAAATATGGACTGACACCTTCCCCCTTAATGTCTTGTCTGGTGCTAAAATCAAGCCCCACAATACCATTCATAAAGCCTCTTTATGTGTCAATTCACTCCTTTAAGACACTTTTTCTCTCACCCCATATCATTGTCTAATGAATTCCTACTGACGGGGTGCCGGTGACCATTTTGGAATCATTTGGCGTGTCTTTGTTGCTAATAAGACAAATCTAAACTTCACAGAACTGCCCTCAAACCAGGAACTGGTAATGTCAGACACTGGGAGGGAGATGGGTAAAGTGACATGCCTTTAGTCGATGGTCAACCTGATTCCATGTGCACCAATTTTTTTCTGTCCATCTATAATATAATTTTATTTACAAACAAAATTTGTGTCATAAAAAGTAGCATGGTGGCATAAATAAAACAAGTATTTAAGTATTTCATTTATTATGAATAAATTGTATTTGTAAATTATTTAAAATTCATTATTTTATTAAAAATGAATATTTTTAAATAAATACAAAATATATAAATTGTGTTTTAAATACAATTTTAAATAATTGGAAAAATATTAAATAAATATAATAATAATAATATATATAATTACAATAAATGAAAGTATCACATTTATAAAATTATAAATTGTTTATATTATAATAAATGAATTAGTATTAAAAAATATTACAAATTAATTAAAGTTGCTTGCCCTCTCTCTCTCTCTCTCTCTCTCTCTCTCTCTCTCTCTCTCTCTCTGTCGCTCGCTCGCTCGCTCTCTCTCTCTCTGACACACACACTTGAGTCTTTACGTTCCTTGTATTCTTTCATCTGAGTTTAAGTACACACCTTTCGTTTTCTCCAAGCTGTGGCCCTACAGGGGCCCTTTAGAGTCTACAAATCACCACTGCAATACAGGTCACTTGACAACCACCTGCATTCCACTGGATCATATCTGCTAGTTGTCAAAGAGAATCATGACAATATCAAAGGCTGGAATGTAGGAGGACAAAAACTAGCAGCTGTGTATTACCAAAGAGGGAGAGCAGCACAGTAGCCTGGTGAATAATGTCTCATGAGAGAAAGTGATGAAATGAATTGAATTCCATGTTCCAGCCTTTGGGGTGAGAAATTTGTCAGAAACAGCGTTATTGATAACTCCGAGAGTTATAGATTAAGAGGTTGTACACTTACTGCTGAATCTAGATAGATGGGGTGAATTATTTTACTATTATTGAGATAACTGGGATTTTCTTTATGCTGGTGGAATACCTTTTTTCAGAAAAAGGTCACATTATACACTATTTTCCACTGAAATAATCCAGGAAACACACCCAAAAAAACGGACTAATCACAATTACATAACCACAATAAGGCTTTTATTTTGCCGCTGTTGGACTTTGGAGCCCCAGTTGACATTTCATTTACTATGAGACCTTTTAAAAAGACACACATGGGAATAAACCATTATGTGCCACAATGCCAAAATATCACATCATAACCACATCATTAAAGCATTTATGGAAAACTATTCAAGTACACCGTCTTGGATCAGCAACAAAACCATTTTCAGTACCAGCTGGCTGTACCATCTTAAGTTGGTCAAACAGTTTTTTGGAACATTGTTATTAGTCAACCAGTTAATGGCCAGCTTAAACCAGCTAAAACAGCCACATATTTCAAAACACAGCAATTTTCCAGCAAGCCATTAGAGAAAAACATTCAAACTTGCTTCATGTTCTGCAGATGAATATGAATGGAAACGATCATCTGCCAAGTTACTTCAACGCAGCTGAAAAATGGCCAGGGAAAATCCACGAGCCGTTGGACCAAGGCAACTGCAATGCATCCTGGGCCTTCTCCACCGCCGGTGAGCCAGCAAAAAAAAACAGAGCATACAAAGTTTACACAGTGAAGAGATTTATGTACATTATGTAACACTGTATTGTTCTTTTGTCCTTTCTCTTATATCTGCTTCTTTCTGATTCACCGTAGCTGTTGCATCAGACAGAATCTCTATTCAGTCGATGGGTCACATGACCCCTCAGCTCTCACCCCAGAATCTCATTTCCTGCGACAAACGTCACCAAGGTGGCTGTGCCGGGGGACGTATCGATGGGGCCTGGTGGTACCTACGTCGACGAGGGTAATCCTGAAACTATTTTACATGTACCATCTTTAAACTCAATCTCTTGCATATATGTGACTAAAGCATACCTCTGGTTTGTTGTTTCTCAGGGTGGTAACAGAGGAGTGTTACCCCTTCTCTCTGCCTCAGCAGACCCCCACTGAAGTAGCTCGCTGTATGATGCAGAGTCGAGCGGTGGGCCGGGGGAAGAGACAGGCCACGGCACATTGTCCCAACAGCCACAGCTACCACAATGACATCTATCAGTCAACCCCACCATACAGACTGTCATCGAATGTAAGCAAACCTGACCGCTTTAAACTAGTTGGGCTAGACCCCTGAATTACAAATGTTAATGGGATAGATCACCCAAAAACGAAAATTCTTTCATCATTTACTCGCGTCATTCCAAACCTGTGTGACTTTCGTTCTCGTGCTTAACACAAAAGAAGATATTGTGAAGAATGTCGGTAACCTAACAACAGTCGTCCGCATCGACTTCTATTGTATGGACACAAAACAACTTTTCAAAATATCCTCTTTTGCGAGTCATACGTAAGTTTTGAATGACATGAGGGTGAATGAATTATAACATCATTTTTATTTTAGGGTGAACTGTCCCTTTAATTTACATAGAAACACCCACTGCAAGCCAACATTCCTACTGATCTCAACCAAATCTCAGCCATGTTCAGGTTTCAACATCTAGTGGAAAGTTAGCAAGCAACTCCTTATTAAATGCCAATGGTTTTGAAATGCAATGTTCAACAAGCACGAGCATATTGTAAATATTTTGTCCAGCTCCTGAAAGATTATGGAATTACTACTGCTGTAAAACATACAGATCTCTGGTATGCATTGGTTAACGTGTCAGTGATTTACAGATTTCTCCCTCACACCCAGCATCTGTGCACATATCTGCACTTATTTTATTCATCAACCAAGAGCCTTCAAACCAAAGCCACAGGGAGAAATAACTCGGCAAACGTCTAAAGAGACCGAGATTACATTAGCGGTCATGTCACGGTTCTTTCCCTAACTATATCTCACCACCCCGCATTATACACACTCTTCATTATATGCAGTACAGTACATATTTCAAGAGATCCTTTTAACCCACAGCTTACACATGTGACACAGGAATGTGGTTAATGAGTGGTCCATTCTTTGGTTTACCGTAGTAGCGGGATTTGTGTATGAAACTAAATGATATTCCAGTTTGTTGAACTGACTGTGACACATTGATTCTTCTCTCGCTCACAGGAGAAGGAGATTATGAAGGAGATTATGGATAATGGCCCTGTGCAAGGTATGGAATTCTCCAGAATTGTGCGTTTTGTGCAACACTGTGAGCCACAAAGGATAAACAAAATGAAGTAAAGCACTCGGCTAATGACTGTTAATGGAGTCAAGAATGATTCATATTTGTGTCATGTTTTATTAGTCACCATGGATGTCATAAACGGTCATTTCGGAAAAAAGCTTTAAGTTTAAACTTGACACTTATGCGCTGAGTTTTCGAGAAAAATCCCTGCGGTAATATAATAGAGTGTGCAGTACAGATGGGTGTGTGTGTGGAGTTGTTCAGGTGTTCCATGATCCTTTGCCAGCATTCTGTTGTTTTGTTCCAGACAGGAGGGAACCTTGGCCATGCGCCAGTTTTCATTTCTAATCTTTAGAAAAATTCTGCCTAACCTCTGGCTTATATTGAGGAGCCAGAGATGAAAGGATGTAAGGGTATGTGTGCGAGTGTGAATGTGTTAATTGGGCCATGTTTACCGTGATCATTGTCAGTGTCTGAGCGGAGGATATTCCAGTAAAGTCTGGAAAAAACAACACGTAAAGCAAGTCTTCAGACCTTGAAGACCCCTTCAGACCATGGCCCCACCTGGAATGTGCCGTCAATGGGACTGCCAAGTCACTGGTCCACCCATAAGTTTTGTATCGGGTCTCATGAATTTAAGCACTGGCCCTGCCACGTGAAGTCCAACTTATTTGAACTCCGATTGTAACAGTGACGACTTTGATCTCACTTTGATCTGCGAGGGAACATGAAGGTTGTGGGATGTTATGTAATTGTGTTTTTAACTTTGCGTGATGAGCATTACGGATTAGCTTTTAAATATTGGTTTGATGACGTCTGAAGGTCAGAGATCATTCTTTGAGTTGGGACAATTTTTGGACATTAAATCAAGGCTTTTGCCATTCATTGTTGTACATTTGTGTTGTACTTTAGAACGGTTTATTTAAAGAGACAGTGCTGTGCATAATGGCCGTGTCTTCTGTTTGTTTTTCTTATAGCCATCATGGAGGTCCACGAGGATTTCTTTGTGTACAAGAGCGGAATTTACAAACATACAGATGTCAATAACTACAAACCTCAGCAGAACCGCAAACATGCAACACATTCCGTCAGGATAACAGGGTACGTTTTTTCCCACAACATTGCACAACCTCTCATCTCTGATGATAAAATGAAGAAAATGGGTGTTTACAACCAGTCCAAATTTAACAGCCAAGCCTATCATTTTTGGAAATATTGTCAATTGGTGTTTCCTGGGAATGTATTAGAGAGACATTGAAGCCCCTCTTGTTCGCCTTCAAGGCATGTTATTTGTTACTGGCAGACAAAACACCTGGTTGACTGACCTTGAAACCCCGCCCCCGGACACACCCATGAAACCCGTTGTCTGGTTTTGCTATGTTCAAACCGAACACTGATAGCACGCTGACTATAGTTTATGACTCAGATACCCCTTTTCTCCACTGTTGAATGTTCAACTAGAGAGCAGACTACATTATTTTATGCTCTATAGATTCAGTATCCTCATTCATAAAGTATTTGAAATAAGGTAAATGTTTAGTGAACGTAAATATTACCTGTGAGTTTCAAATCACAGTTTGGGTTTCAGATATATTAATCAATGTTAAAGGGCTAGTTCACTCAAAAATGAAAATTCTGTCTTCATTTACTCACCCTCACGTTGTTTCAGACCTATATAAATGTCTTTGTTCTGTTAAACACAAAGAAAGATGTTTGTAAGAATGTTAACAATTTTCAGTTCTGTGACATCATTCACTACCATTGTAGGAAAAAACATTGTATATAGTTTTTTGTTCTGTTGAACACAAAGTGAGATATTTTGAAGAATTTAGGAATACAAACAGTTCTGGGGCACCTTACATGACTAACATGACATTTTTCCTACTTTGGCAGTCAATGATGTCACAGAATTGAAAATTGCTAACATTCTTCCAAATATCTTTCTCTGTGTTCATCAGAACAAAGTCATTTATGCAGGTATGAAATGACATGAGGTTGAGCAAATGATGACAGAATTTCAAATCATGTTTGGGTGAACCTGCAACTGGTCTTCATGTTTTGCTTTTTTATTTCTGGGACAGGTGTGTCTAATATGTGATATCAGAGATTGTACGTGTCGTGTGCAGGAATGTGGTTGTTAAGTTGTACTGTACAGAAACAATATAGTATCTGCCGATGCCCTTCAGGCAGTGAATCTATATTTACACAGTTATTCAGCACTGCGGCTGACTCGGGTTGGCTATATGTGTTTAGTCTGTATAGCGTTGTGGTTGTACAGCTTGACTTGCTTCTCATGTCTGTAAATGTGACATGCTTCATTGCTAGTGATATTGAGCGAGAGTCTGTCTGAAACCAGCTTTTCACCAAACCTACCATCACTTGCCGACGCTGCAGTTCTAGCCCTGCTCTAGACGCTCAGAGGTCGATATGCGGTCGGCATACAAGCGCAGCGGTGATGTTTTTACGGGATAAATCCCACTGTGGTGCATTCGGCTAAGCCCAGGGCCAGGGAAAGTTTGTGGAAGGCACATTGATGTCCAGTGTGATGGAAATGGCATTGTTCGATGGACTGATCCTGACTTTGCAATGCAGACAGAGAGGTCTGAACCCACAGAAGGTCAGGGCTGGTTGGAGGCAGTGGTATGCCTGTGATTGTCCAGAACCGAGGACAGAAAACATGGAAAGATAAGATCGCTGCAGAACTCAAGACCCACGCTTTTTCCGGCTTTGCCAAATATATTAGCTACCGGTTTGGCCCTCGAACTTGCCCTTGTGTTTCATATGTGGGCACATTTCTTATTTAGGTAATTTTGTTTGGTTTGTTTGTATTTTTTGGAATGTACTGAATACTACAAACCCCCCACCCCACCCCCCTCCCCCCGTGGGGACAGAGGACAGATATGTGCTATTTGGGAACAGAATGAAATGTGCCCTAGTATAATGGAAAACTTCATCTAGAATAGGCCTTGGCTAGACTATATTTTATCCAAACATTCCACATGGATGATAACAAATAAATAGACCTTTGAAGAATGTACAGTTGTGATTGGTGTGTCCCAGTTGAAAGACGTTGAGGGGACAACAGCTACTTCAACGAGAGTATGTAAGGGAAGCGCTGTGATGCGTGGAACAAGGACGGGTGGAGAAGCAAAAGGAAGTTCTTGGCACAGTGAAGGTTCAGCCGTTTGTTTTTATCTTGAGAAGATTCGAGAAGGCGGGTGTGGTGCTTCCTGGAGCTTATGTTCTTCCTTTCTCAGAGAACTGGAATATTCACCTCATCATAAAGACAGTTTGGGATGAACTGTATTTTGGTTCTGCTTCACTGTGATTTGTTTTTGGTTTGAAATTTACCTACAGGAATTCCCTTAGGAGAATATTTGATCCGTTTCAGAACTGATGCTTAAGCGATCAATCACACAAACTTGTTGTTATCCTGATAATGTTTATCGCATATATTTTCAGATGGGGAGAGGAGAGGGATTACAATGGCAGAACAAACAAGTACTGGGTGAGAAATGATGTTCATCATATATACTAGTGTTATAATGTTCACCTAGATTCTGGGTCCTAGAGCTTACCTTTACGTGTTTCATGGAGTTTAAACCCATTTCTTCACTCTTCAGATTGCGGCCAACTCCTGGGGGAAGAACTGGGGCGAGGACGGGTACTTCCGCATCGCTCGTGGTGAGAACGAATGCGAGATCGAAACGTTTGTTATCGGTGTGTGGGGAAGAGTAAACATGGAGGACATGCACAGTCATCACCATCATCATGGAAGACGCAAGTAAAGCCGTGAGATCCCTTTCCACCTCATTGCCTGATGTACACCTCAAAAGGTCAATCAGGTCCATGGCAGGTTTGTTAAGAGTCCAATTTCCACCAAATTGATAGACACCCATGCCTTTTGAATATCACTACCATGTTCATAAAACAATCTCCTCTGGCTCCATCCTCAGTTATTTTAACGCATATGTTGAGAAATAATATCGGGATTGTATACAGAGCTGTTATTGTCAGTCTTATTGGTGGAAACCTACCTGATACACTCCCTGACCTTAAATACAAACAACTACAGGACTCAGAAGTTTTCCAGAGACTTTACAGGCACTCTGCTTTACAATATCACAATCATTTCATTTGTCTATTCCAGTGATATTCAGTCTTAACTTCTTTAGGGGGCTTGGCTGCAAAATGGGAGATGATGTTGGTTTTAAGGACCAATCCTTTATTCTGAAAATACGGTAGATTTGATTTATGCAACATTTCTTTGCAGTTAAGGCCTTCAGTTGAGATTGTTGTTACGCATTTTAAGTCAATATATAAAGAAACACTCCATTCAAATGTAACCCAAATAGCAAAGATAATTGTTGTAACGTTGAATCAATGTTAAATTGGTTATTCTTGACATTGACTCGACATTAAACCAATAATCTGGAGAAGAAAAAAAAAATGGAATCAGATTGTCATGGATTTGTATAGGGTTGGTTATTAAATCAAATTTAAAGCAGATTCCACGGTCCAAAACAACTGATAGCCACTCAATGTATAGAATTAATCTCTGCAAATGAACTAAAATAATTTGAGAACATCCCCAACAATATCTTAAGCTTTACAGGTCATTTGTTCATTTGTTAACTGCAGAGACATTTTCCACTTCACATTATGAACATTAACTTCCTGTGGCAGTGTAAGAATTGAGGAATAAATGCATTAAACATGTTTCCATGATAATGAAGGGTAAAAATCTCTGTGTATTCAGTGTCATATCAGCGACTGTGTTTTTTCAAGTTCTCAAGTGTATAGGAGCACAAAGAGTTTTCATGCTATTCTGCCCTACCAAAAATTTACCACGTTTATACAATGTAAAATCTGAGTGGCTGAAGAGGATTTATGTAAATTAAAGGTTGCACAAACATACAGAAAAAGACATACGTCATATCACCACTTGAAAAAAACGATAGATTTATATAATGTTGAATAAACTCAACAGGACATTTGCTTAAACCCTTAGGCTTTTACTGTACCGGATATAAAATACGTATAAAACATGTAGGTTAAATGTAATTCAGCATAATGACCAAAATCTTTTTTCCAAGTCTTACACTCTTGTAAACTAGTAATATTGTGCACAAACATTGACAAATATCTCTCTAGTGTATGACCATTCCTTTATTTTAAAAAATCTGTCTTTGCTGTATTCACAGTAAAATATCTGAGTATAATTTGAGTGCAATGCTGAAGTTTGGTTTCTGTCTTTGTGTGTAAATCAGGCAAAAATGTATATATTATAAGACACCATAGAGCATTACTCCTCACTATCCAGATATAACTCTACAGAGGATTAATATATACAGTATATATGTGTGTGTTAATAAGCCTGAAATACAAAGTATATACATTGCAGACATGTTAGCAGTATCAGCCAAATAATTTCATACACGCACCCTAGTGTCTAGCAAGCTCATCTGTTGACTGATAATGTCATTATTACAGTGACATGGCTGTAATTCAAAGCATATCATTCAGCAAAACACCCACTGACAGGAAGACTCACTTCAGCACAAACGTCAGTAACAGATGTTCTGCACACCAGTCAATTAGCATTTGGTTATTTGAATCAGTCATGCGAGATGAAGCAGTTATGTGCGGCCCAGCAAATGGGCTCATGTCATGCATATTACATGCGGCTTATTGCCAGCTTTACATTAAAGTTTATACCATACACTGATCTGGTCCTTTCTTGGCCCTCATTCAAATGTTCCATTCAGTTCTTATATTGTAATTATGAATTACTTTGTGTTATTTAAGAACAATGTTTGTAAGTAATGCATCTCCAGTTACTGCTGTGAAATGTTTCCATGTTCTCTCTGTACACAATGCAAACCACTGTAGTGTTCAGTTGTGATGCAATAAAAGGCTTACGAACCATTTACAGTCTTCTGGGCGTTTACTGAAAGACCTTCACCACAGCTTTAAATTACCGCTGACCATCCAACCATTCATTCAACCTCATGGCAGTAAAACCTGTGTTTGACCTTCTGTGGAACGCAAAAGAAGATATTTTGAGAAATGTCTCCACGGTTTAGTGTCAAGGGGGGCCAATGTTGTTTGGTCACCCACATTTGTGAAGAAATCTTTTGTGTTCTGCATGTTTTGAACAACATGAAGAATTTCCACTTTTGGGTGAGCTATCTCTTTAACATCAATCAGGTACTCTACAGTAAATGTTAAAACAGATTAAAGTACCCGAGCCTGGACAATGTTCCATATGTTTAATTCCAAAATAACGGATGACAAAACTGAATATATTTACAGCATGTATCGCATAAACACTTATGGTTTCTGTACAAAGAAATATACACATGCAAAAAGTATAAAACAATCGAAATAAAATGTCTAAAATGATGATACATACATTAAAATACAATGAGATCGGAACTAAAAACAGACATTAAAAAATGTATCCAGTCCAAGTTCCCACGCTGTCAAGGCATCTGTACAACTTTACAATGACAAATAAATTAGGGGAAATTATATGGGTCTATACAGTTGAATCAACAATGTTCCTTCCTACTGGGAAAGACGCACAGTCCACCAATCAAACACTTAATAACACTTCAACATTTCAAAAGTAAGAGTTGGCTGATGTGTTTTATGCAAGTATCACTGGCTCCAAAGGACATCAACACACAGAGCAACAGGCTGATAGTTACAGACCGCATACGAATCTCATTCCAGTGAAAATAAAAACTACAGAGACTGTAAAAGTGTTGAGAGCTTATGACTTTCACCAATAACTATCCAAGGCCTTACAACTAAAAGGACCTACACCATTTGTATTAAAACTATCTAAATAAGATAAATAGCATAATTTAAAGGCTTCACATTTTGTCCATGATGTCTCGCTATATGACAATAAAATGATTTCAATGTCTAGTGTAGTCTGAGAGGTGAGTTTCAGAAACTCGACTCAAATGTGCAGAAAAATCCAATGTAAAACATGTGAAATGTCAATAACATGGACACGAAAGAAAATAAAGGAAAAACTGAAAGAAACCATTCTTTCGAGTGTAAAGCTATGAGAAACTCATGTAAACAACCAGTCACAGCTATAATCTATAACTTAAAAAAGTCATGTGTGTATAGGGGAAAACAATGGAAAACTTTGGCATAATAACATGTACATCAACAAAAAAGTGACTAGCGTAAGTGCCGTGTAGACGATAATAACCCTGTCGCATAACAGAGCAATAATACTTAACTAAAAGACCAGATTAAATAATCATAACAGCAGAACCTGCAGTACAAGGTACGTGCTAGTCTACGTTTTTATCGAAGGTATACCGGATGTCTTACAAAAAATTAAAAGCTGCATAAACCGTTGAAGCCGCGACATTTCACATGATAAAACATGGAAATAATGCGAGAGCGTTTACAGTATTCAGTCATTCTGTCTCAAGCTGATTGGCCTTTTGCTGCTCAGACGTTTGGCCGCCCTATGGCTGTTTTCCACTGGGATTCGTTTGTTGTCCCCCTCGACGTTACATTAAACAAAAAATCAGATGGGCAGACACAGAATAAGGCGTATTAAAGCAATAAGCCCCAAGAAGCAGTGGATTACAGTGCATTTTATAACAGCTAAAACCCTGTAGCTGTTATAAAATGCACTGTAACCCACTGCTTCGCGGGGCTTATTGCTTTTATAAAACGGTTATTCCATATGCTTAGCAAGGTTTCATAAAATAAAGTAAATAAAATGATATTTAGGCTATGTGGTGCAGTCAGCCGTTATATAATGAGGTATTTTATAACGGCTTAGAACTCCGCTCAGCCAATCAGAATCAAGGACCAGAACTGACCGTTTTATAAACATCTGTAAATTGCACAACACAATTTGTTCTAGTTATAAATAATAAAGGTTTAACTTGCAGCCGTAAAAATCTTTGCAGCTAAATGTGGCATCATCATCATTGTTCAAATAAGCAACTATAATATTACACGAGGAGACCAAAACAAGCTTTAACTTAAAATGCTTCAATTATTCATTCACTCAAGATGCATTCATTTAAACTTCTGGAACTGATGCCGTTGTTGTATTTATTCAAATATGCAGGCTAAAAAATTATCACAACTTGATTTTCAATTTTCTTGAAAGTTTCGTTAAGAAAGGATTTGACCTTGTTTTCGAGTTTAACACTGCATAAGCACAAAAGCCGAGCGGCTGGCTCTGTCTGGCTCAGGCAAACGAAAAGAAAAAGGTTGTTCTTGCTAAACTGCATTGCATCGCTTTCTTCAAGAAACCTCTGCCACCGCTGGGCAGATAATTTGTTCCACACAAAATATTACTCTATGTAGATTTGTTGATCATTCAGCAAATCCGAGAAATTCATATTTATATATATATTTATATATATATTTCATTGTTTTAATCTCTGCGTAAAGTCTTTATTCAGAACGAGGCAGCAGCATTCAACTGGGTAAATATTTTTGTATATATTATCCGCCAAAAAGGCTCACAAGGTCGCAAGCACACATTTTGATTGGCTCAGGACTGAAGTCATCATAACTGGCAGCAGAAAGAGGATGAGATTATTGTCTCATTTCATTGGTCAGATCCGAGGCTGTAACCTGCTCTGCAGGAAGGTCTTTATCCCCCCGAGAGGCCGCAGGTCGTTCTGGTGTTTGCGCCGATCGATAAAGGAGATGAGTCTCGAGGTATCGATGCATTCCGCCGAGCGCCGGCCACTTCCCGGCCTCAGCCAGGGCTCTTGCAGGCAGGTGGCAGCCGAGGGCCGCTTGGAAGGCTCGGTCCTGAGAAGCAGACACATGAAATCCCGTGCCGCCTGGCTCACGCCCTGGAAGTAGTCGTTGGGGAAGCTGAAGTCAAGTCGGCAGATGTTGAGGCAAGTTTCCTCCACGCTCTCATCCAAGAACGGAGAAGCTCCGCTCAACATCACGTACGTCACCACCCCCAGACTCCACAAGTCGCTGGAGAGTGAGACGGCCTCTCCGAGAACCAGCTCGGGGGCCGCAAACTCCGGGCTACCCAGCAGAGAGTGAACATAAGGAGTGGAGTTCAGCTGCACCGTATCGCCGAAGTCTGTGAGCTTTACCGTCGGCTGGGAGGAGCTCTGGTCCACCAAAAGATTTTCAGGCTGGTCAGAGATTGAGAATAGGGAAATTAGCAGAAGTACTCTGGAAGATCTTTAACATGAACATTGCCGAACAAAACAAAATAAAGCATTCGCTGACAAACAAATGCATCTATTAGACCTCACTACATGGGCTGTTAAAAGACTACATGACGTATACTCTTATATCACACTGACCTTGACATCCAGATGAACGACTCTGCAGTTGTGCAGGTACTGCAAAGCTTCTAAAATGTCCCGCAGATAGAGGGCCACCTTCTCTTCTGTGAGGTTCCCCCAGCTCACAATGTAGTCCAGCAGACGGCCCTGATCGGCCCTGCGGAAACGCACAAAACACATGTATGTTCAGAAACGCATGACAACCATGCACGTTCACCTTTATAATGTGTGTGTGTTTTCTCACATCTCCAGGACTAGCGCATAGCTGCTGGAGGTCTCAAAAATATCCAGTAGTTTGACTAGGTGTGGGTGCTGGAGTCTCTTCAGAACGCTGAACTCGTGCGTGACCTGGTCTCGCTTCATCAGTTTCTTGTTCACAAACTTGACGGCCACGGTGCGCTTGGACCCTCTCTGGTCACAGCGTTTCACTACAGAGAACCTTCCCCTGAAAGACAAAAAAAAAAAACTATTTAAGGTACAGCACTGCAATGTTTCCCTAAATAAAGAAGAAACGTTCTTACAAAGTTCATCTAAAATTAAGTCAATTTCAGATAAAAAAACGGAGTATTTGCATTTTTTATCCATCTGACATAAACATTTGACGTATAAGTCCCACGACTCTCACCTGCCTAGCTCTGCAACCTCAGTGTAGAAAGACTCGAAGTTGTCCTTCCACGTGACCCGGATTCCATCATTCGTAGTGCCTTTAAGACAGTGTGAATAAGTGAATAATGTATAAATATACCTACAATATACACCATTTATCCAAAAGGAAGTTTTTAATTCTCACCTAACACTCTCAGGCTGGATGATGATGTCACGCTGCCTATATCATTAGTTGCAATGCAGGTGTACATGCCATCATCATCTGAGGTCACGCCCACAATACGCAGCGTTGCCTCGCCGGTCTCACTGTGTTGCAGAGACAGAAATAAGTGAAGCGTAAAACTGAATCATTAGATTAGCCATCATTTATATGCACAGACGCATGAAAGCCTGTTTGTACCTGTAGGCTATGCTGAAGTGGCCGTTGTTGGCGAGTGGTTTTTGATCGGGTCCCTTCCAAGTGACTGTAGCTTTGGGGCGGCCACACACCTTACACCTGAGAGTGACACACTCGCCTTTATCACAGCTCACATCGCTCAGCGGGACGAGAATCTCCGGGGGAACTTCAGTAAAAACAAACATAAACATTCCTATTTTAAGATCCATTTAGAGTTTTAAACAAACTAACGTAATAAATATCTGGAACTTACCATCATAGATATAATTGGGATTTAGAAGCTGCAACATAAAGAACACAGCTTTGAGAATTTATCTTTGTAAAAATGAATAAAACTATGCTAAAACTAGATGTACGGAAGGTTTGTAGATGTGGTTACCTTTACAGAGACCTTGTTGCTTAGTCCCTCTCTAGATTTCCTGTATCCATTCTCCAGCTTGGTCTCCTTTTTACCTTCCTTCTCTCTTTTCTCTGACTTCTTTCGGATGCGGAGGGATGTATGCCATGATGATGATTTCCTGCTGGAAAAAAGATTACGGTTTTATTATTATACATACATGTAATTAGAATAAAAATGATATATTTTTATATTATTATGTATATTTACAATATGAAATAGCATAAAAGAGATTTATCTTTCTTAGTTTTTTATCTACATTTTTGCTGTCACACCATGGGACACATGCACAGTATACAGGTGCTGGTCATATAATTAGAATATCATCAAAATATTTGAATATTTATTTCACTAATTCCATTCAAAAAGTGAAACTTGTATATTATATTCATTCATTACACACAGACTGATATATTTCAAATGTTTTGACTGATATATTTCAACTTTTTGATGATATTCTAATTATATGACCAGCACCTGTATTTGTCAACAACCCAATTACACTTCATTATTTACATAATTCATGGATTAAAGTGAAAAAATTCTTCTGACTGATTTTTTTTCAGGCCAGGTCATATTCCTTTAACAGACACTTTATCTAAATAGTCGAAACCAATAGCGTTTTACGGGGAGATGTTTTGAACCACATTACGTAGTATTGCCAGTTTGCGTATTTTAAAAGCTATTTTTAATCTATGAAAAAAAGTATACTTACCTAGACAAATAATCAACCATCTATAACTTTTCAGTGCATTTTTTAATTTATCTTATGAGACCAAACAATGTTTTCTGAAACTCTTAATAATTAACAGAAAAAAGAACAAAATAAAAGCACCACTTAAGACCAACAATTTTGTTTGTATTTGTCTCCAGAGTGCTTTTCACTTTTTCTGCCTTCAGAAACCATATTCCTGAAGCTTGGCTACACCTGACACCCGTTTCAGTGTTTGACAAGATACAGTGACTAGTTAGAGTGTTTGACAAGCTACAGTGACTAGTTAGAGTGTTTGACTAGCTTTTCCAAGGTGACCGTTAAGAAGGTAGCCTATCACTTTAACATTTCCATGGCGACGCGGCACTGCTTATCATGTGACACACCGCAAAGCCACAGCAGTATGAATGATGCATTGCTTTTACATTATTTTACTCAAAAAAAATTAAAACTGTTAACTATGTCATGAAATATCTGACATTCCGATTGGAAAATATGTGCATGTGAATGTGTTTTGTTGTTTAAACACTTTTATAATGGATCGCGTTAGTTGAGCTATAAGCGGGCGCCGCCATGTTTGTTTCTGCCGCGGTCTGAGATCTGTCGGAATTACATCACGTGAATTCATCCACTTCTCTTAAAAACACAAACGTAAGTGCCTGGTGAACTGGTAGAAGAATTGAGTGATCTTAACAGTTCCTTACATTGCAGATGCTGTGTCTGATGTGAATAAAACACATCCGTCAAATTAGATTTGAGTAGATTGTTATTGCCGCAATATAGACAATCTCTAAATGTATTTTGTGCTTGTAGGCACGTGTATATGTCTGAAGCCTAAATTAAACATTATGTGGTTGAAAGCACTGCGTAGTTGTGATATGTGACCGAGTCTGTCTCTGGCTCAGTGCCAGCCAAAGCGCGTAATGTTCTAATCACACCGGTGTGATCGCACGCGTCAAAGGGTTAACAACATTATGAAAAGTGAATTTAAGACATTAAGGACAAGCTGGAACTCTGCAATTGACGGAAATCCGTCGTAGCGACGGAGAACTTTAATCCATGTGTATATTTACAATACGAAATAGCATAACAGAGATTTATCTTTTTTAGTTTTTTATCTACATTTTTGCTGTCACACATGCACAGTATATTTGTCAACAACCCAATTACACTTCATTATTTACATAATTATACACTTCATTCTACTAAGTTCTCGTACATGTTATTATATCATACAATGTTCAGTATCCAACTTGGAAAAAAAAGGGTGTTGTATGAAACCACTAGAGGTCAGTATTGCAGTATTTATATTAGAACTGCATCAGTGTGTGTGTGTGTGTGTGTGTGTGTGTGTGTGTGTGTGCGTGTTAAGGTGTTACTTAAGGAGTTCTTACTTAATAGTTGCCTCTGATATATCAGGGATAACGGCGGAGGTGTGGCCCAGCACATAACTGGGGATCCAGCCCTCGGCAGCTGGGGATTGGTCGGTGGCGGCGCGGAACACCAGAAACATGTTTTGTTGATTGGAGGCCAGAATCTGTACTACCTCCCCTTGACTTACATTAATCTCATCCTCTTTAAGAGCCACATAGTCCTGAGTCACCAACATGGTGGAGATGTTAATGCTGCTGCTGCTTTCACTCTGTGGACACACACACAGGAACACACACTGGTGTTAGAAACAGATACACTACATAGATTTAACACAAATCCAACTGCTACAAAGAGACCTTTAGTGTATTCTTTCATTACAACTAACATTTTATTCAATAAAATGTTTTTAAAATGAATGACACTGACTAAAAAAAGAAGAAAAAGCAGGCAATATGAGACCAGCATAGATAGGAACATACACATCAAAGAATCTAAAATGCAAAGTGAAACTACATTGAAGATTATATGTTTTTTAGTCACAATAATTTTCAGTTACATGTGTGTTTTTCTATAGTTTTGATGAGTTAACAATTACTTTAATATGTAGAAATAATATAAAAGTGACACTTTTGAGCTATTGAATCGTAGTGTACAGCAGGGGTTCCCAAAGTACCCCCGGTGGGTGTCGCAAGGCCACGAGGGCAGGGTCACAAAATGAATTCCAGAAATATATTTTTTATTATTAGCGTATTTCATCAATAAGTATATAAAATATTAGTAAAGTTAAAAATAAAACCATTAAAATGAAAAGCCATCAGCCGTTCGAATTTCCTTCCCCTCGATCCTGACCCCTGAGAAGACATCACATTAACGACATTAGCAACCGCATTAGGCTAGGTGCAGCAAGTCGATTTACAGCACCACGTTAAACATTCCCATATGTGCACGCAGATTATTTTTCAGGGATTAAGTTTAGGATATTTTTATTTGTCGAAATGTAACGTTGGTTAATATCGACCAAAGACAATGCAGGGAGGCCAGCGGAGGAGGGCGGAGAAGCGCCGCAGTAAGAAAGGCCATCGACCTCAGGTACGAAGAGAAGAAGCCGGCGTTTGCATAAAGAGGACATCCATAAGCACTCGAATCAGTTTGATGAAATTTGACCATCTGTAGTAATAGTTTTAAATAAATCATGGTTTATGTATAAGTATTCGAGTAAAGTAATGAGTAAATTACTATAAAATAATATTATGTTAGACTGCGTTCTTTTTTGTTATCATTATGCGCACGCTTGGATAGACCTAATAAGTGCATATGCACATTTGCACGCAAAGTTTGTATACTTTAATCACCTCCGAGGATAGTGGGGGTCTCGAGTCACTGGCACTGTTATTTTGGGGACCGTGAGCTGAAAAGTTTGGGAACCCCTGGTGTACAGTATGTATCAACTCTCATGTTCCATTAAGTTCTACCAGTTTTCTACAGTTTACTTGACCCTGCAAGTGCACTGCAATAAAGACCTTTATGAGTACAAAATGAGTATCACAAAAAATAAGAAAAGAGTTAGACAAGATTCCTTGTTAGTTATTTAGTTAAAAAGATAGGACATATCTAAAACTCAGAAATAGTTCACATGGTAGACAGTCAAAATGTCCAACGGTGTTTCTTGTGTTAGCGATTAAAAGTGTTAGTTCTTAAACTAGCTAAGGACAAAACAGTTCCTGTACAGAACCCAGAGTACTCGTACAGAGAATTGAAAGAAGACTTGTTTTACAATTCCATAAACAAACATATGAACTGAAGTTAGTGTTTGGCCAGAAGCAGAACTGTGTTAGATATCTGAGATGCAGAGCAAGGATTTGTTGAAGATCCAGAGAGTAGAAACCAGGTTAGAAGCAGAAATCAGACAGAGTCCAGGTGGGTTAGAGAGTCATTCATGAGGGGAAAACAGGTGCTGAGAGCAGCTGAAGCGTTGTGCTTGGCCACGACTGGAGGATGTGTCTCTTACCCCATTGCTCTGGGTGGATTGGACAGATTGCTCACTGGCAGAAGAGCAGGTACTCATGCGATCTGCATCTTTACTGTGGGTGGAGTGCCGGTGGCTTTGGGTCTGATTCTGTCGGCCCAGGGAGTCGCCCGCTTCCCCGGGGAACGTGAAGGAAACGGGTCTACTGGCCGGGGAGGCGGGAATGGCGCCCCAAAACAAATTGGAGGAGGATGGCGTGGAACCCCCACCTGTCTTTGGCCCGGGACTGCAGGGCGGGATGGAGTCTTTGAAAGCTGGTGTAGCTAGTGGAGAAGCCATGGGTGAGATAGTGCCGGGCCTGGGTTTGACCAGAGCTAGCGGGGCCACGGTGGCTCGCGGGAGCTGAGCCGGTGAGACTCCATCTTTGCCATCAGAATCCGTCTGTTTATGGTGAAGGCTCCCAGGAACCTTCGATTTTGGGGGGTCTCGGGCCGGATCGGGATCTGTGGTGCTACAGGGTGAGGGACCCCTGGAGAGAGGTCTTGAGGACGTACCTGATATTTTGTCGGGGCCATCGGGCTCATGGGCTCCGGGCCCCAGAGCGGGTGAGTGGTGACGGAGTGGTTGAGGCAGGCGGGAGGGCTGGGGGATACGGGAGGGGCGGGAGCGGGAACCCGACCCAGCCGGGGCCACTCCAATGCCTCCTGGGGCCGTGATCTGACCCCCAACGCATCCAGCCTGAACATTGCTTGCCGAAACACCAGGTCCGTCCAGATGGTTCCTCTGGTACTCGACGGGAGATGTGAGCGCTACAGAGGGGAAAAATAAAAATCTTTTATCATGTATTCGCCCTCATGTCATTTTAAAAGACTTACTTTCTTCTGCAGAACACAAAAGAAGATATTTTAAAGAATGTTGGTAACCAAACAACGTTGGCCCCAATTGCCTTCAATTATATGGACAAAAAAACTACTGTGACATTTCTCAAAAAGTCTTCATTTGTTTTCCACAGAAGAATGAGTCGCATACAGATTTTGAACAACATGAGGGTATACAAATTTGTGAGAAATCTCCTCAAAACATAAGGGTTTATAATATGCAAGTAAGTGCAGTACCGTTGATGAAGTTGCGCTGATGCTCCAGTATCTGACTGATTTGAAGCATCCAGACCTGTCGTACTCCAGGATGGCTCGAGTGCAGGATAAAAGTCTCTGTGCTGCCATTGGACGTCCTGGAGGTCAGCACGAATTTACATGGGTCACCGTCCACATTGTCCTCTAGACCAAGACAGCTCACCTGTGCACACAAACATACGGTTTAACTTGCTTCATGCACGCTTTCATTTGTTGTTTATCAAGTAATCTGATATGAAATACCTTGATGCTGTACTTATACAGGTATCCGGGCATGGAGAGCCCTCTCTTTTTATCTAAAGGTTCACTGAAGATGACAATCTGTTCAAAGAGGAAGATTCTTCTCTCCTTCATCCTGTTCAGCAGGCTTCCATCCGGTTCGGCCACCATGAATGTGTCCTGCAGTAGAAGACGGCCCTGAGCAATGATCTTACCCTGAGAGAAACAGAACGTCAGATGTGTTCAACGTAAATCAAATAACTGAAAATGAACAAAACAAAAAATGAATGCATGTGTTGATCTTACATCAAAACCCTGGAGTCGTCCAACATTCATCATGTCGTTGCATCTTTTTGGTACGATGCACATGATCTCAACTGCATTCTACAACACGTGAACATCACAGTCTGAATGCATATTTCCAATACAAAAATGTATGATGATATAATAGTACTAAAAAAGTCTAACCTCCAGTTCTACTGAATCCAATCCAGCTTTTTTGGAGAGTTTGAGAAAATCCTGGAAACAAACCACACAGGGATAACATAAGAATGGACCACATCAACATCTCTGCTGATTAAAGCGAAGAGAACTGGTGGATGAGCCGGACAAACCTTCAGCAGCAGCTGGTACTTCATGATCCTCTGCACAGGTTTAATGAGAAGATCAGTGATCTGAATCCTGTGACCCAGATGCTGCTTTAGATCCTGCAAGACGCACACAAACAAGAGCTTTGTTTACAACAAAAGACAAACACATAATACTGTATGTATATTATTTTGTGATTGATTCCAAAATAAATGTTTGTGCTTATATACGTTTATTGGCTTAATTTAGAAATATAATTATATACACATAACATACTTGACATGTATATATATTTTTTAAATATGAGTAATATATTTTATTTAAATAACGCAAGTTATATTTAAATACACACACAAACACACATATTATATTATATATTATAGTTTATATACGTTTGTGTTTAAAGTTTGTGTTGACATAATATATGTCTGTACTGTGCATATTAATTTTGTATTTATAAAAACACACACATACATGCATATATTTAAGAAACATATAAGAATTCATAAACATTTATATACAATTAAAATTATTGGTAAATATAAATAAACACATGTAAATAGTTCCTAAATATGTATATATGTACTGAATGTGTTTAAAAATACAAAATGAATATGCACAGTATACAGACATATTGTGTAAACAAAAACATTTATTCTGGATGTGATTAATCAGTTGACAGCCCTAATCATTAATCGTTTTGACAGAACTAATATTATTGTGTAAGTAAATAAGTATTGACCAAACTACACTCTAAATAAATGCAAACATTGTGTAAGATAATATAAGCTTTTCAACAAGCATAAATGCAGATGAAAGACTTTAGGTACACACCTCAAAATAAGTGTCGATGTACTCTGAGACAATGTGTTCAGATTTGGGTTTGTTCTGGCAGAAAACAACATACATGTGCAGCCTCCGTTCCTGAAAGACACGAAGAGTTATTACGCTCATACAATAATAAAGACCTGCTTGCGTAACAAGAGATAAGTGTTTGAAAAGCTGGAAGCACATACGTGTTTGAGAAAAAGAGGACCCAGACGATCCGGGTCCTCAAGGCACTTCTCAAGCTCTCCCTGGAAGAAACTAAAACAGCAAATGATTGTTGTTAGTTTTTTTAAATGGCTGATATTAATGAGCCGCCAATACATAAAACGTCAGTGTGTTTATTCATATAATATTAAACCATGAATATACTTCATAGTGAATTGGACACATACTCTCTGTGCCAGTCATATATCTGCTGAATGTTGCCAAACACAATCTTGTCTTTTCCTTTCATGTCATCCGGAACTCCATCTTCTCTCATCCTGGTCATGTAGCCCTGCACACACACGTCACAGCATTCACATTTATTCCCTACATATCTAACCACTATTATTACACAATCCACCTCAACATCCAGATTCACTCACCTCAACGACCAGACCGAGCTCCCTCACATAGTCCCTCTCGGTCTCCACCAGTTCCAATAGGACGTAGCTAAAGAAATATATAAAGGACGTGTTACACTGACAATAAATGATAAAGAGAAGAAGAGGGACTAATAACGTACTGCCGTCTCTTGAGGAAGCCGGTCTTGCGCTCCTCTATCTCGTCAATCGGGGAGGATGATGACAGTAGGGAGTTATCAGAAGGGTTGAAGGAAGTGCTGCTGCTGTCGGCCTGCTCCACTGACAGAGAGCTGGGTCTGTCCTCCAGAGCCTATGTGGACATCACATACTAAGTGTTACTTGTATATTTGTCTCAGATTCAGACGCCACACCCGCATGCTAACGGTCCAATACATAGCGCTATTTTACAGTGCGTTTTTCAGACAATCGGTCACAGAAAGTGCTGTGACATTGATGGGGAGATTTAGGAGACGACTTGTGTATCAACTCTTCGGAGTCACTATAGGTTGCCGCAGGGATGACGTGTTTTTGTATGCGAAACATGAAAGCGAGTTAGCATTGTAGCATTTCCGGTTCCATCGCCCTGAAAACAGATTTTTGGCTAAATGCCTGAAATAAGATCTGTGGTGAACAACACCTTCACGTTTTATTCCACGACAAAACACACCAGTTATAACCCGTACGTGATTTTGTTTAAATCTTTACCATGTGCAGAGCCGTTGAGAGCCGCGACAACGGAAGTTCAAAATATTCGCGTGTCACTTGATCATTGGAGCCTTCGGATAGTTCCAGGAAGTTATGTTTTCTCTTTAAATGCTTTATTTCGTTCATTTTCTCATTCATTAAATGATTTACGTCTTTAAATGGGTTTAAAGTGTGTCACAATCGTTCTGTTTAGTTACTAGTAACTTCCAGGAACTTTTGAGAGCCTCCATGAACCGCCATCGCTGTGAAAAAACGGTTCCACTGGAGTCAACGAAGTTGACGCAACTCTCTCTCTCTGTCAATGCCTCCGAGCATTTCTTGAATACAGCGGTTGCTAACACGTTGCTAAATGCGACTACAGACATCAATGTCGAGGACATTAAACGTCATCATAAATAATGCAACGTGGCCAGAAAACATGTTTTCAATAAAGTTGGCTTGGTGGTTGTGATATCGAATGACCGTAGTCTAGTCTGTTTTTAGCCTCATGAGAGCTTCATACCACTGGCGATTGTATTTAGGCTTCAAAAGTAACAAATGTTGTGACAGTTTGCAAAGATTAACTTGCGAGACAAAACGTGCAAGTGCCACAATCTTTTACATCCTTTATTTTTTGCGATCTTTCAAACATCTATGGGAAAAATCCCATACGCCTTTGGTCGAGGGAACCAGTGCGACGCTAACTTCTGGGTTGGCCTACAAGAATTCGGCTTCCCTGCGGCACTCTATAGTCTATATCGTTGCTGTACATGTGTTCAGACATGCCAGCTTACCATCTTGCTTTTGACCAGCTCCTCAATAGCACTGACTAGCTCAGCAGCGCTGGGGGTCTCAGAGCTGGAGGGGCGGACGGAGAGACGAGAGGAGGTCTGCAGAGATAAAGAGAGTGAAAGCGGGAAAAGAGCCACACCGAAAGACACAGAAGAGAATGTGGAGCTAAAGCGTGATCACGAATCATTCAGGCACATACTTATGGTCTTATCTTATTGGTATCGAGGACATTTAACGCTGGTTTCAGTTTACTATAGCTTCTCTTGATGACGTGTGTCTTTACATTACTCTTAATTACTCAAAAACATGAATCAAATAGAAAGAAATGGGAAATCCAGCAGAAAGTCTCACCCTTGCTGTGCCTTCCAGACTTTCCAATTTGTGTCTGGGAGTGGCCTCGGGTCTGCTAAGCTTTTACAGGCCAATCAGACAGCAGAGTGGATAATGAGGGGTAAGCACAGAGGGGAGGGGGGTGGGGGGTGAATGGGCGGGGTTTGGAGGGTTGGTTAAAAAGGTTAAGAGTGAAGGGTGGAGTCACCGTAAGGCACATGACCCTCTTTCTACAGAATCACGGATCTTTGACATTGATGCCCACGTATAACCTACACACTTGTTTCCCTTCCTGCATTTTGGAACGTTTGAGGAAGCCAGTCAGGTTAAAAATCAGCACATTAGATTTGATGACAATCAAATGAAGGTAAAAAATATATAGAGAGGTGGAACTAAATCATAATACAACACGGTGAAAATAGAGAAATGAAAGATGAGTGCTTCCCAGTTTAAATCAGCCGGATTTAAACAACAGAAGTACAAAATTTCGTCTAAATGCCAGCGTCTAGAAGAACACTACTTAGAAACAGGAAGTCTACAGCGGTTCTCAGGAAGTGCTCAACTTCTACGGCTCTACCAACAAAAGCGAGAACCAAAATACACAGCAAATTAAAGTAGAAAGAAAGGGGTCTCTCGTCTTTAGAAAAGCAGAGGGTTATGGGAATAGAAAGCAATGCAAAATTCTATGAAAGGAGGGAGACCAGAAAGGGAGGAATCAGATGGAGAGATATGGGAACTGAGATAAAACAAAGACAGGACACAAATCAACGTAATGCTATGGCAAACAATACAGGCCAAAGAAAACAAAAGAGAAAAACAAATTAGTGTCACAAGCTGTTCTGGAGCAGGGATGAGCTCAGCTATAAGCGGAGCAGTTAAACGTTTCGTGGCCATTGTCCTAAAGATATAAATATATTTAATACAAATTTGGGAAATGGTCACATGCTTTGTGATCAGTAGATATCCAATGATCAAATCATAAAGATTGCATGAACGAGGTGTTGATAGTAAAGAGTTTGGCACACAGAAGCTGTGAACAGGTTTGTGGAAGATCTCTAACAAGGTTAAGGGTTTAAAGGTCACCTAAAGCAACTAACAATAAAACAAAACTCAAAATCAATAAAAACAAGAATAAACAAAAAACTCTCACACCAACCACCCTCCATTATCCCGTCCACAGACCTGGTCTGTTGCGGGCCGTCTCACCTTGTCGTCCTGCGCGTCCGGCTGAAGGAGACTGTGTTGTTGGATGGCCATGGGTGGAGGAAGAGGCACAGTGTCGGCTCCTTCTTCTCCCTCCTCCTCTCCACAGCTCTGCATGCCCGATGATGAAGACTTGGAGAGTGTCCCGCTGCTAAGACCCTCATTACGGACCCTCTGTTTACATTTGAGGTAAAAAAACAATCGCTTAGGACACATACACAGAATTGCATGCAGAAAGTTGAACGAATCAACAAAGTCATTTTCTTCTGGAAGGCCTAAAACATATGGCAGACAGGAAGTACAAACAGAGAGTGCCCGAACCTCCTCCAGCGTCTCATCCTGGGGTGTGGCGGCACTATCATCAGAGTCTTTCTGTGATCCTATTTCTGCACTCTTTCTGACGTCACGGCTCTTCTTGTGTTTGTGCGCCAGCTTCTTCACATGGCCGTCGGCTTTACCACTGCTGAGTCTTCTCACAGGACTGGTCAACCATTTCCGTAATGTGTTTCCAGGGCGCTTCGGCCCAGGGGAACTGTGGGAGCCCATCACGTGACCTGGCTGGAGAGTGGCAGATGAGCCTGGCAAGATGGCATCATTACTGCAAACCGAGAGAGCATCTAAAAAAGAAAAGAGATTAAAGCTCATGATTTTTGTGAACAGATAACATTGGAGAAGCACATTAGACATTTTCCAACCTTTGTGGTTGAAGATTCCTTCCATTTCTATGCTGCTGCGGGAGTGAGCGATGCAGAGCGCGGCACAGGGCACCAGGCCCTCCAGGGCGGGTGAGCGGTCCGTGGTGCGCACCAGGCACCAGTCGGGTTTATCGTGGAGCCTCTCCAGGACCTCCACCGTCTGTCCCCGCCGCACCGTCAGCTCGTTGCTGTTACCGGCCATGAAGTCGTGGATCACTACTGTCAGCTCACAGCCACCAGACAACTGACAAAAAGAAAAATACAGTTCAACCTATGAACAGAAACATTTCTCTGCTCGAGTATTAAGCATTGTTATCGCGTGGAGGAGATGTATCCTCACCTTGTCGCTGTCTAGCGTGTTTTGAGATGTTCGTGAGGCCAGTGATATGGTGTCTGGCTGACTGCTGCCGTCACCCTGACTATCCAAATCCTCTCCATCTCTGCGAATACAAACAGAGACACAGAAATGAACTTTTGATCTTAAGAGCTTAATGACTACACACACTAAGAACATGTGAGGGAGAAGCAACTTTATATGAGAGTACGAGGATAAAAATAAAGTTTCACTGGCCTGGGGGTGTACCTGCGACCCTTGTGTTTGGTCGTGGAGGGTTTGGGGATGTGGATGGGCTCCTTTAGCGCCCCCTTCAGGTGCACGGTGCGCTCCTGAATCACTTCACGGATGTGTTTTATCCAGTCCTGTTTGTTCTCAATACTGGAGGCCTGCGTGTTTGTGTGTGGAAACAGAAAAGAGAGAAAAACACAAAGTTGGATAAAAATATAAACTTACTTTCTATGGTGAACTAAGGGTGAGTTAACTGTCAGCGTGTGGACATACTCACCATAGATCCATGTTTGCATCCCTGACTTAGCTTAATTCAAAATATAAAAATATACAAGGTTTTACTGTTTTATAAAGTGTCAAATATTATAGTGCATGAGACAGTGGCCAGGGACACGTGGACAACGTTAGGAATATTTTTGTAAACATTTAGAGCCAATGTTGAAAAATTCTGCAGTGTTGTGCGCAGCTGCTATTTATAACTGTTACACAGATCAACAAATTATTCAAATTTAAAAGTACACTTTAATTTCTTTTGATTTTCAAAAATGTGCAATATGTATGTAATGTATTTTAATTATAATATTTTTTAACTTAAAAGCTATTTTTTGTTTGGCTCATATGACAAACATCATATAAAGTTACAGTAGCCCCACAGTTGAAAGCAGCATGCAGTCAGTTAACATCTACTGTAAGACAGAAGCCAAGCCATCAGCAAGCCACAGAGATTCTTCTTGGCGTTTTGTTTTTCTTACACTTTAGAAACATGCAGTTAAGAAAAGTGAGTTTTTCCTTCATAATGCACAGTCAAAGTTTTGCGGGTTGCACGTTTATTTATTTTTTGCTTGTATTGTTTGAAGTGAGGGGTGAGATTTCATTCCTTCTGTGGTATCTTACAGTATGCTGTTGACAACCTGTATCTGGCTGTCAACCTTATCTGTCTGCAGTAAAATACTCACATTTGGACTTTTAGCAAACATGAAACGAAGGACCATTGAAAAAATGTGATACCTATAATGCATCCAAAGTTTAGAAAGAAGTCAACACGACAGCATCCGCACTACACAGTTCCACCTTATACTCAGTTAAAAAGTACAAAAGAGACAAGCTACAGAGATACACAGGAGAACGCTGAAGCAAACAATGGCATGCTTTGAGATAGGGAGAAAGAGAGCTAGCAAAAGAAAGAAAAGCGAGATAAACATTTTTACCTTGAGGACAATCTTATTGTCTGAGGTTGGGGTCCGTCCTACCCAAAGAGCGAATTTGCATGGATCTCCTTCCACATGTTCAGTAACGCCCAGCTCAGAGGTCTGCAATCGGACAGAACAAAACATTTAAAACAATCAGATCCGCTATTGAAATATTCACTGTTGAGCTTTGAACCTTCCAACTGCAACTTCACTTGATACTTACAAACAGCTTGCTCTTGTACAGGTACTTGCTCCTGCCATTGGAGTCTTTAACCTCTTTGCTGAAGATAAGTGACATCTCGAAGAGGAAGAGATGACGTTCTCGTCCTTTACGGATCAGGGTCTTGGGATCCCACACTTGGAAGGCCTCCTGCAGGATCAGCTCTCCCTGGGACTCAATGTTCTCATCAAACCCTACAGACATTCACTGTGATTAAAGACCTCTTCATATTCTGTCATATGTGAGTTTTTGTATCGGTGTTTACTCACCTTCAAGCATGCTCAAGTGCATGGCGTCATTGGCTCTCTTGGGAACGCTAAGCATGACTTCAAGTCCGTCTTTGATTTCACCTTTGCCTTCCTCACAACACGTGAGGAGCTCCTACAAACGCAAACATCTCGCGTTATGTTTAAAGAAGTAATTTGATTGCAACTGTGCAATTCTGCGCGCAGATCCGATACACGTTTACCTTGAGAAGCAGCTGGTACTTGGTTATTCTCTGCACAGGTTTGATGAGGTATGAAGAGATGGAGTTTGCCAGGCGATGCCTCTGCTGGATCTCCTGCAACAGGATGGAAAACCAAATTCGAATGTTTAAGTTTAACAATAAGGATTCAAACCAGTGTGTGCGTTGAGAATGAACAGTAATTCATTTGCATCAAGCCATGAGACCAATAGTTATACATTATTTTTATCCTTGTAATAATAATTAATTGTAGCAAAATAAATTTAAAATTTAATCAATTGTGAATTTGTTATTCTCAACACTAATTCAACATGAAATCAATTATCTTTGCTATCTGGGATAGACATTTTGGCAAAGGGGCGTGGCTAAAAGACTGCCCCCACCCTGAAGGTTAACATAAAAAAAATACATATATTACAAAATATATTTAGAAAATTCGGTCATGGAACAAACTAAAAGACAGAAATTTGTTAAAACTACACCTGATGATTAAAACGACACATTTACAGTAGTATTAATTAAAGAAATGTAAAGAAATTCTCACATCAAAGTATCCTCCAGCATGCTCAAGTATAAGTTGAGTGGAGTCTGGTTTGTTCTTGCAGTAGTTCACATACATCTGGAACTTATCGGCCTGCATAAAGATGATGAAGAGAGGCATTGTAATAAGCCTTATCTGAAAGAAACTGATGCAGTTACTTTAAAAACATCTGCTTACCCAAGTCACAAAACAGTGACCCACATCTTCAGGAAGCTGCTCATACTTCTCCAGTTCTTTGAGGAAAATACTGATGGAAAGAAACAGATAAGTGATTAAACCACTTCATACCAGCCCACATACTTTCAGAATTTTTTTTGTTATAATAAAAGTAAACTTACTTGTGGTGGAACTCATAGAGGTCCTGCATGTTACCAAAAATGATATGCTCTTTGTTGACGATCCCCGGTGGGATCTCCTCCACACCGCTGGTCATCTCCCACAGATACGTCTGGGGAAACAAAGACAGAGCGAGCATGATTCAAAAAAGGCAAGAGATTCGCACATCTATTTACACACATATGCATCATAGGTCTATCCTAAGGCGACTTTGGTTTAGTGCACTGATAATGTACAGAAAGTGTGAAAAAGCACTCACGTCCATGCACTCCCTCAGGTCTCGAACGTAAGCCTTTTCTGTCTGAATCAGCTCAGCCATGATAAAGCTACACAGACACACACACAAAAGAGGTTAAAGAATTGAGATATATACATGTGTATTTCACATTAAATATCGATGCGTAACAGAGAGCGAGACGTACTCCTTCCTGCGGGCGGACTTGCGCTTCTCTTCGTTAAGTTCATGGGCAGCGTCTCTCAGTTTGACCTCTGACCCTGGAGCACTGGCTGGGATGATGTCCAACTGCAGGTCTTTACTCTGTAAAAAAGATCAAACCACCTTGTTTCAAGACTCAATCTGTACATTAGTTTATTCCAAATGTGCTTATTGATATATGCCAATAACTGCAGAGCATGAAAGTCTCTTCAAAATGTTTAACCTAATTATGGTCTATTACAAGAAGATATAAAAACGTACAGCTTTGTTCGAATCAGAAGAGATGCCGAGGGCTTTCTCCAGTGATGTGCGGTACTTATCCATACGGAGGGAGAAGTCACGGTAACGTTTGTCCACGGCCGTCACCCACTTCTTGATCTCCGCGGCATGGGCGTGGCCCTTATCGCAGAACCCATCTGCCAACTGTATCAACAGCTTCACTCTCTCTTTGGTTTGCTGAGGAGAAAGGAAGAGAACTTTAGGAACTGAAGGTGTCCTCAAGGTGTCATTTGTGAGGTGAAGTTGTACCTTGGCTGTGATGTGGAAGTCCTCATGTTCTTTCAGAAGCTCTTGCGTGTGGTGGATGCTGGAGCCTGTGGACATGTGTGTGGAGAGATAGAACTCGCCTGTGTCGTGGATCCACTCCAGGGCCTGAACAGACAAAGGAAAAGTTAACGCATGGCTTAACAGGGAATGGATTTAATGGCTTGGTAACAATCCAAAACTGCCACACTCCTTACAAAAGAATAGTATTACTTGAATTAAATATAATTAACATCAAATGGCTAAAACTGTTTATAATTTATGGCTGCAAGACCAATGCCATGTAATTTCGGGAGGGACTCCAACATTCAAACAGAACAATAAATTAGGAAATTCACTTCTGGATGTAAAAACCTTGGAGTGACACACACATCTGCACAGAAGATGAAAAGGGTAATTGACTTAATGATAATGTCTCTGTACAGGTGCATTTAAGAGAGTGAGTCATGAGTCTCTGTCTCAGATTTTTGCCTAAGGCTGTGAAAAACTGAGAAATCAGACGGATCAAAAGAACAGACGGAGGAGACAAGAGAGTTCAAACCTGTTTAGCACTGCGTTCAAACACCACATACTGCTGACACTGGTCCAGCCTTCTCTTCCTCATGGTCCAGAAGTGCAGGACACGATTCTCTCTTTGCAACAGCTCATTTAGGATATCTACACATCAGAAAGACACACGTGACCGTTCTGAACCACGACAGCACTTCATTTGCATCAGAAGCGTTAATCCATTATTAAGATGAATTAAAGGAACAGTTCCCCCAAACATGAAAATTCAAAACCTGTATAAATGTCTTTCTTTGTTCCAAAGATATTTGGATGAATGCTTGTAATCAAACAGTTCTTGGCCACCATTGACAGCCATACTAGGAAAATTTGCATTATAAATTTAGAACAACTTGAGGGTGAGTAAATAACGACAGCATTTTTATTTTTGGGTGAACTGTCGCTTTAAGAAAATAAAATATTATTTATTGGTTCACAACCAGAGTTTAAGAGATTCTTTAATGTCATTATATTACTACATTGCTCAAAGGCAATGCCTTGCAAGTTCCAGTTTTGATCTTTAACCACTAGACCGGACAGAAAGTTAATGCTAATAATTTTAGTAACAAGGAATTTTTTAAAAATCCAACCCATTTAAAGGTGCAATTCATAACTTTTTTTGTTAAAAATAAACAAAAATCCTTTATAGAGCAAGTGTAAGTGTTTAAAACCATCTCCCCTATTCAAAATGGAAAGCTGTCATACGTATATTTTATAAGCTTATAAACATTTTATATAAGCTGTCTTTCACAGGAAATGACTTCAACCCATGTAAGGAACTACATTAAATGTTCATGTTTTAAACAGAGATGGCAAAAAGTTACAATGTTTTCTATTAAAACAGGAAGTTGTAGCGCATCCCTTTCGTAAAACAGCCAATACTCTACATAACAGTTAATGTTACAGCTATTAACCATGACTTCCTGCTTATTATTGCTAGTCAAAGGTAGGTGGAAATAGGGGGAGGGGCATCCTCATTCTAGAGAGCATTTTATTGGACAGTCATTTGCATACGCCCATGAGTGCAATATGAGTCAGCAATATTTTTTGTGTCAAACATTTATCAGGCATTTTCATAGATTGAACACTTGCACAGAGAGAATATATATCATTGTGTATCATTATGTTCATGTGTTGCATAAAGATAATGTGACGTGTCCCAGCGGAGTCATTTTGCCTATGTTCTGCAGTAAGCTGCCATCTCTTGTGCGGAGGCCTGACCCACTTACAGTTTCTTTTTCTGAGTCACTGAAAGCACACTCAGAACAGAATAGGGCTGCGTTCATAACGCACACCTTCTAAACTGGGCTAAAGTGGGCCAAACTGGGCCAGCTGCTGAAACTCATTTAAAGTGTAGAGTGCATTCTCAGCACTAGATGGCGCTATAGAGCTGTTTGGGAATAGAAATCAAATACTGTGACCAAACCCCTATAGGGCAGACAGACTGTGTCAAGTCATGTCCCCAGAGAGCCAGCAGAGGGAAGACTAGTAAATAAGAAGCAAACATGCAGAGAGGCAGCATCTGTGGCCTTGTGCTTTACAGACTGGAACAGCATTTGAAACAATACAGAAACAAATGCAGTCTCAGTTTAATGACCTTGTTTATAATACAGCTCTTTGAGATACTCGGTTCTGATTGGTCAATCGCAACCTTTAGAGGTCATGTGACCACGACAGGGTGTTCTCTACGCTAGGGTTTGTTTGGCAATACCAACCACCTATACACTGCGTTTTATGTAACATTCATAAATCATTACCAGAACTGTCCCGTGTTATCGTGTAGATTCATCATGTGTCATAAAACAGCCTAGTTGACGCTGTGACTCACTTTTGACCTGCTGCTCGGGTGCTTTTACGTGACTCAACATTCCCGGCATGCTGACACTGTTCCTGTGCATGTACTTCAGGAATACATCAGCGTTTCGTCTGGCTAAAGTGCACGCCTGAAAAGAAAAGACATCAGCCGAGAGAGAGATTAAAAACAGCTGAAAATGATACTGTCTAAGGATCGATTGAGTCTGACTATGAAGATTAAGATGGGTCATGTGTTACCTTGAGGAAGGCCTCTTTTTGCTCCAGGTGTTTGCTGATCATGGGGCTGACGTGGTCGGTTTCGCAGTTGGGTCCGAGTTTGTCTGCTCCGCCGCACCAGTCCTCCTCACGCTTGTATTCCTGCTCGAGACTCTCCAACACACTACACACCTGCAGATGGGATATTTTGTGTTACGACATGAAATGTCCTCTACACTGTTTCGAGACGAAATAAGTGACGTGGGTATGTACTGATCCACACAAGCACTGCTGCTGGCTAAACGCTTCATGCACCATTAACCCAATCAGTGACCCGAACACATCACCCGACCTGTTCAGAGGTCTTGTAGAAGGCCACGGATGCGTTGACTAGTTTAAGCCGGTCTTCCATCTTCAGCATGAGCTGCTGCCAGTGAGAGGCCACGTTCTCGGCACAGTCTCGAATCATGTCCATGTCATAATGATTGGCCTGAAGGAGAGCCTCGGCTTTCTGCTGGACCTGCAGGGCGCTCTGATGGGTCTTCTGCAGAGGGAAGGTAAAAGCGTGTCAGATAAGACAAACAACTAAAGCGACAGACAAGAATAGACCGAGATAAAAGGCAAGGCAGATAGGAGTCAGATGGCTAGAGACAACAGAGGGCGAGATATAAATGATAGTTTATTACTGGTGTACAGAATGCAGTTCATAGCCTCTATCTTAAAGAACACCGAAGTCTTTGGTATTGAAAACGGAGATGGGGAGCCTGACAGCGGGAGGAAATGAGAAGACTGCTCTGATAGACAGCCTTTGTTCCTTTAGGTTCTTAATAGTGGTCCAGCTACAGAAGATCTGATGTTATCCTGATCTTCATTAAAAGAGACGAGAAAAGGAAACAGACTGTCTGTGTTTGAGCACATGATGAGACAGCGGTCGCATTCAGTCGGCGCTTGGAACTGATAATCGCATAAGTAAATAACAAAAATAAAAACAGAAACATATTAATTTATTTCTTAAAGTTACAGAAGCGAATTGATGCTATTTCGATCTTTCTGTTGGGATGTGGGTGAGGGGCACGCTAGCACTAATGCATGTTTACAACAGTTATTGTTTTAACTTTTCCAAGTGTTTAGAGTCTACTGGAAGGAAAGAGCAAGGACATAGCGAAAGAGATAAGAATGATGAGGTGAGCAGGTGGAAGACGGTGTAGCATATACGCAGCATACTGACCTCAATAGCATGCTGGAACTGCTCGTGCTCTCTCTGCAGCTGTTCGGCTTCTTGAAGCGAGCTGGCCGTGATCAGTCCTGCATTCAGCATCGACTCGCCATTACGAATCCAACCCAGAACCTGCAACAGACACACACACGGGCACATAGAGGTCAGAGATTAATAAACACTTTACTCTATTGATGTCTATTAAAGTTGGAGGTCTGTGGAAATAACAGTTATATCCAAATTGTTCAACAGTGGGGTCCAATTGTCAGACACCTAAAAATATATATTATTTTGAATTCTTTTACATGTAATATTTTATCAGCATAATTAGATTGAATTTGATAAAATAATAATATTATTTAATATGTATGATTATTATATCAGCATAATTAGATTTAATATTATACAATAATATTGTTCTTATTTTATTATTTTATCAGTATAATTATTTAGCATATCTACTGTATTATTGGCAAAAAAAAACTTTATCTGTGTTATCCCAGCCTGGTTTAAACTGCAGAATCCTCATTCTTCATTTTTTTGCTGTAACTTTTGTTTTAAAATTCTAATATTTGATTTCCACAGATTCCATCTCTTACTTTTGCAGAGTGATTGCTCTTTTGATATACGGTGCGCTCTTTTGTAATGATAAAATAAAACTCCAGGTTCAAGGTTTTTTCTCATTTTTAAGGAGGGCGAGAGTGTCACACCTGTTTGACTTCCGCCTGCAGGTGGCGCAGCTGCACACACTGCTCCAGGTGTCTGCGGTGCTGCTCTGCAGCCACGTCCAGCTCCTGCTGTTTCTCATGCAGGAACTCCAGCAGATCCTGAACCCGTGTGGCCATGTCCACATCTCTGTCACACAGCAGCTCAACACCTAGCCAAGCAGAGAGAGACATTTTTACACATTACACGCATGCACACACATCACCATGCAGAGTGTCTGGACTGAAAACTCTTGCGAGAAAAGCCGTCCTTAACCGTTTTAAGAGACGTTAGAAGGTGTACTTTAGGCATAAAATCAAATGCATATCTGATTCAAACACCCACTCAACCCTCACAAAACTGCCCACTGGCAACATAACCTTATATAACATGTGGTATACAGCCGCTGATCGCTGAATGACCCTGCGCTCACATCTTTTCCCAGCGTTAGCATCACAACACTGTGTGAGGTGTCTCGCTCTATTCTAGTGTGACTAGAGGACAGTGATTTAGCGATCATTGACTCTTAAATTTGCTTACCTGACGCCTGCACCTCATTGACATACTGCAGGAGCTCCTGACCCTGGTGGATGACGTGGAAGGCGAGGTTGTTCATGGTGAGCGCTTTGTCAGCGTGGTGCTGCAGTCTCTGTTCAGCCAGCGTCAGGTCTTCGGTGTCGAAGTCGTTCATCTGCTGCGATAACTCCTCATTCCACGAGTCCAGATCCGAGATGATCTGCATGGGAATTAAGAGCCGTATGAGATTACTAATGAGCAAGATGTTCATAAAGTCTCTCTGACTGTGTGTGTGTCTGTGTGGGAGAGTAAACATATTCAGGTGCAGTTCATCCTAGGGTAGTGAATAATGCCGTTTATTAATTGCTGGTTATTCATACGAGACATCAGGGAGTCTTAAACTAGGGCAATATTTCCATCAACAATCAGTTAAAGAAATAGTTCACTCAAATGTTCACTGTCTGTGTCTCGTGTTGTTGTCTTTCCTTTTGAACATCTCAGAGTCCCCATTCACTTTCTTTATATGAAAAAAAGTGGCCAATATTTTCCACAATCAATTTCTGTCACGGTCCACTAAAGAAAGCAAGTTATATGACATGATGTGACTAAATAATCATGTTTTAATAAATGTCATTCTTGGGAGCACTGTTCCTCTAAACACGGTCCCCCACACACCTGACGATGAACATAAACACAACACCACTCACGTCAATGGCGTCCCTCTCAAAGATCCTGAGCTGGAGGAAGAGCTCCAGTTTGATCTTTCTCTCCTGAAAGAGTTCCTCCATCTGAGCCTGAGCCTCATCCAGCTGCTGCAGGACGCTCTCGATGTGGTTGATGGAGCTGTTGTGAGGGGTCTTATTGCTGGAGATAGCCGAGTCTCTGCAGAAACACAAGGCCAAGAGCTGTTACTACATACAGCAGGTATATTTGTATTAGTGTGTATAAGACAGGAAGACACATAGTTAACATCTTAAAATATTGGGTTTGGGAAAGATGTAATAAAACAGGAATTTTTAAGGAATGTTAAGTATTCAAGTCTGAGCCCGGTGGAATGTAAGGCATTTAGTTTCCCTTTTCTTCATTTGTACATTGTTTGCACAGATACAATGGTTTATTTGGATATCCCGAGTCTTATCTGTTTCACAGACTGAGAGTGGGGTGAAAACAGGGCACATTTGGAACAAATGGGTGTTAAGTGTCTTAGAAAGAAACAATAGCAGCAGTTGGGCACTTCCTCCTGTCTTTTAACTGATGTGAAGAACGCTGGTAACCAAACAGCATTGGACCCCATTGACTTTCATTGTATGGACACAAAAGCACCAAGACATTTTTCAAAATATCTTTTTTGTGTTTCACAGAAGGTAGTGTCATACAGGTTTGGAATGACATGAGGGTGAATAAATGATGCAAGAATTTTCTTTTTTGGGTGATGACGAGGTACTGTACTACATCACTAGACTATAATCATCCAAACTAAATTAATTAAACATCGAAAGGTTCTTTTAATGTAAACTGTATAAATAAAATGGATACTAATCACCTCATATGAATTTTTTTAATTAAAATAAATAATTTTATTTTAAACAGACAAGCAAGATAAAGTGGTTGGAGCAGCAATAATGGGCCATTTCTACTGAAGACACTTTCACAGATTATAATGAAAGTGATCTAATTGTATTATTCTTGTGTTGTCGTTCTGAATGCAGTTTTGTCTGCATAAGGGGCGATTCACATTTGGCGTCTAAAACCATATGGAAAATGCGAGCCGCGACTTTCTCTCGTCACATGAGTGCGCGTGCGGCACTCTGTAAAGTTGAAATATTTCCATCTCGATGCGGCGTGACTGCAGCGATCCCTATTTGTGTGTCTACATTTAAAATAACAAACTTACGCGCGCAAAAGACACGAAATGGGAATCTCCCCTAAAACAGCACCAGAAAAAAACACAGACTCGAGCAGCATAAGGGACGATCAGACAGAACAAGTTTTTTTGCTGTTAGAACGCTCCTTTTGCGCACCGGCCACCTCGCTTGTACCCGTTTTAAAGTTTCGGCTAATCTGACAGTTAACAGCAACTAGAGAGCTCGCGCTATATTCATTGACTGACAGTACAGCGGTTTCGGATTTTCCCTAGCAACATAAAAAACGCTGCGTGCTGCTCTTGGCTCTTTTCAAACGTAAAAAAAACGTTCTGTGTGATCGGCCACTAAAGAGATTTATAGAGTTTAAAAAGTAAACTTCTGGTTTATTATGGTGCTTATCCTCATCGTGATGCAGTTAAAAGATTCAGCGGAATACTGAACTTAAACACAAACAAAGCTGACAAATATTAGGGACGAAACAAGAATTGAATTCAGGCCTGAAAGTTTAACTAATAAAACAAAAGCCCGGCCTAATGAGTTTTAAAATAATTAAAATACTGAAACTATACGGTCTTAAAGCATCATCCGGAAACGTGTGAGAGGATTACAAGCACATTACAGAGATAATATGTAAAATATGCCAACATTATCCTTTTTTCATTAAAAAGGTTAATTATCAGGCACAGCTTTAATAATTTTTTCAAGAGGGTGCAGAAAAAAGACGAAGAAAACGCAACAGTTTCTATAGCAAAGTCTATAGGGGAGTAAAAGAGGCCTTTCATCTCCTCTCAAAGGATATGTGGGTTTAAACTGTATTAAAAACAAATGGTGCAATAAAGTAAAATCACTGTTATCTGGTAATAAAGGCTCTTGTTGTAATTGATGTTTCAATGCAGAGAGGCTGTTCCCATGGCGACCTGCTTTCATCATCCTGTCATACGGAGTGGACTTCATATAGAATAATACCAAAAATTAACCATTCCTTTACCAATCCACCACCTTTACTCCATAAACAGAGTTTGTGATGGCTTAACATTACAGATACAATGTCGACGTCCTGCGTTTTAAGAGTGATGCTTAAATCCAGTTTAACAGGTTTAAAAAACAGCCAATGAGTTGAAGAGCTTGTGTGTGTCGGTGTGAGATGGGGACCTTTCTGTTTATACCTCCGGCTCTTCGGGTTTAAGTATCACCTCTGCATAATTACCAAAGCTGTTATGAAAGCAGCCTTACATAAGACACTAGAGGACGAGTGAGCACACGGAGGGAGAGCCATGTTTACAGACACCATAGATGACCAAAGCACATTTCTCCATCGTACTAAAAGCTTAGCCGAGGAAATTCAGTTACCTGACACGCTGTGATTTTCCTTTTATTTGAACTTTAATACAGAGTGCATCACACCATTTCAAACACCCCGAATATATCTTAGCATTTCAGAGCGTTTCCACTGCAGTGGTGCTGGTGTTCAGGGATTGAGGGCTGTGCTGATGAAATCTGGCAGAGCCGAACAGCAGCGAGGGGTTAGAAGCGGAGCAGTGAGCAGTGCCTAAGGGGACAGAGAGACTCTACTCCCGAGCTTTCTTTCCCTTACCTACATTTCTGTTTAAGCATGTAGAGCCTGACTGCACCTCAGCTCCCTCCGCCCAACATGCACGAAGTACCGCATGAATCAGAACACAGCAGGACATTTTTAGTCCACCTGTGCAACTACACAGCTGGGCTAATATTTACATATGCAATGTATTTAGAGAGTAAAGGAATGACACTATTCTTCTAACAAGGTGTGAAAGGAACAAGCTTCTGTCTAAACGTGACTGTAAAATGCGATGAGAAAGATACTATATTTTGAACCTTACTTTAGTATACTATAGTGTTTACTACAGTTTACAAATTTACTACAAGGGTACTACAATTTCCTTAAGCAAATACTATAGTACACTGCAGTATTTTTTCATCTGAGTATACAAGTTAACGGGACTTTTATTTTGACGGGTCGTCGGGAAGACGCTTGAGTTTTAGTGTGTGCATGTCGATAGCTTCATTCAAACAGTAAAAAGCTCGTAAAATAAACTCTCAGAGCAACTCTGGAGATGAAGTTCATGTCTTTTATATCCTCTTACAGTGCAGACGCAGACAAATCCACGACCATAACTCAGAAGCACTGTTATTTTTTTATTTTTCGTGCAGGTAAAATTCTCTCTCACTTGCCAATACAAAACATTCACTTGCCCTGGGACAGACAAATTGCTTGATACTGGAAACTGTTGCAGTGTCTAGCCGGATCCTGCTGTGCATCTGAGTCCAGAAGACAGCTCCCGCACAAAACCTGAGCTTTACGGGCAATGAAACCGTACTAGTACAAAAGTGATATATGAGAACTGTTCAAGAGCGATAATAGAAAAAGATGGATGAGTCATGTGCACCTGAGTTGTTGAATGAGATCTTCTCCCTCTTTAATAACATTGACAGTAAACTGCAGAGTAGTCTGCTGCTGCTGTCCGAAACGCTTGATCAGATCCTGAACGGCCTCCACAGACTCAGCGTAGACGTCGTCTAACAGCTCTTTCTGTAACTCTTCCAGCCACGTCCACAGCTACACACAAAAGACAAACATCTCAATCTCTCTCATCCACAAACAGCATTAGGTCTTTGCACATACAGTCTGAAATTTTCGTATGCGTTTTTTCGTATTTGGCTCTCGTTTGTATACGGTGTCTCTGAATTGTTAAAAAAGGCCACTCAAAATGCTTGACGGATGCGAAAAACGCAGAAAATCGAACCCGGACCGAATTGTTTTATGACGGACGAAAATATCGGAGGCAGTGTGCAAATGTGATTGACACAACTTGAGGTCGTATTTATTTTTTAACGTGTGGAAATTTCGGACGCAAATTTCAGACTCGATGTGAAATCGGCTTCCGTTGCATTCAAGACTGATGTTGAGCATTCATAATTCTGTCTGGTTTTGGTTTTTACCTCTTTGACATGAGTGTGGAAAGCTACAGACATGTCCAGCAAGACCTTCCTCTGCTCCACACGTCTTACAAAATCCTGGATGCGATCTTCCAACTGACGTGCGGCTTGATAGATCTCTTCAGGGTCACATTCGCCCGTCTGTGCCAACTGCTCGGCCGCCTCTAGCAGCTTGTCAGCATTGGTGTATGTATTCTGATACAAAGATACACAGGCAAATTTCTTACAATGATGTCTCAAAAATGTCTTGGGCCTTCTGAATTCTGTTACTGTATATTTTGTTTTACTCGCTGTTTGTGCATTCTATGGATAAATAGTCAGCTAGTTAAAATGAATATGCATCACATCAACTGGTAGAGATAGCGGCTTATCAGCTCCGCTTGACATGTAATAATGCGTGGGAGAATACAGGAAAACCCTGTTCAAAGGAAAGCGGAGGGGAAGGGAAGGATGGGAAGATTTGAGCGTAGGCGTGAGTGGCAAACCTGAGCAACTTCCTCAAAGTCTTCGTGGCGTTTCTGCAGAGCTCTGGCGCGATGCAGAGACTTCCCCACCCCCGTGTGTTTACTGAGGAACGCCTCACCGTGGTTCTCAATCCAGTCGAGAACCTGCTCAGACGAACACACAGACAAAGCTAAAGTTCATTTGTGAGACAGTGGAGGATGTGTCCTGTCAAATGGTTTACAGTAATGGAAGTCAAATATAGAAATCATGACAAGACCGCAGAATGGAAGATGGATTTTTTTGCTTATATGCCCCCTAATGGTGCCGTCTCTCTCTCCCTTTCTGCCTCTCATCACATTCCCAGCACCTGAATAGTGGTTTCCATGGCAACACTTTCCCCTCAACCACAGAATTATCCATTCTGCATCCTCTCAGTCGAACACCTCTCTGCACCATAAACTGGCCCTGAACCTATTCAACTATGAACACAATTCACAGAAGAATGATGGACTGGGAGGTATCCTTGACTTAAAATTGCGTGCAAGTATTTCTGTTTATATGTTAACAATTATAATCTCAAAGAACTTTAGTCAAGATGTTGCGGTAGTGTTTTAAAGAAGCAACATTAACGGTAATTATACACCAAACTAAAGCCGGATGAAAAAAGCATGCTGCTGCACACACTGCAATACTCTCTCTATCGCTTTTATATTACATTTAACACCAAAATATGTATTTGTTTATTTTTTTTTTTTAAGATTTATTTGGAATTTAACTTAATTTATACAATACGTGTCATTGTCAATTTAACTTGTGTGTTTTTATATTATATTTATATATTTGTGTGTTTAATTTTTTTGTATTTGTATATTTACTTATATTTAAATATGTTTGTGTATTTTTATATTACGTTTATATATTATAATATTTATTTATATATTAGTTTTTAAATATTTATATTTTTGTATTTGTATACTTATATAAATTTTGTGTATTTTTTATTACATTTATATATTTGTGTATTAAAATATTTATATATATTTATTGGTTTTATTTATTATCTCATTTATTCGTTTATCTCTTTATCTCATAAAAGTGTGTTTAATAGTGGAAAACACTACTTGGTTGCCTTTAAAACCCTTTCATTTATTCAAGCACACAATTCTTTGCTTTTTCTCCTTTATCCTTCCAGCCCATTGTATCTTCTCAATGCTTTTTAATCTCTCCCAAGGGCATTATGAAATACCACATGAGGTTCTCAGCATTACACTCCTACCCACATGTATCTAGTAATGTATTTTCAGGTGAATGAGTGTGTGTTTACCTGCTGAACATCCTGTTGAAATACACACAGCTGTAGACGCTGGTGCAGCCGGACCTTACGGTGTTGCCAGATGTTCTCCAGCTGTCTCTGGTGATGCAGAACCTCATGGATGATGTCCAGAACATGGTGGACAGCTTTGGAATAATTTGCAGATGCCGTCAACGAATCAGAGCTGCCGGGGGTCAAGGGGCGCTGAAGCTTGTCCAATAAGGCTTTTCCATCTTGGCTCACCTGTAGGAGGGCAGGACCACAATGAGACAATGACTAGCACAAAATTATTAGGTTAAATTAAATCTCTGGCTCTTAATCTGCTGGGATTTTTATAATAAATATAATTAGCAAAAACTGCCACTGTAGACCTGCCTCTAATTGGTATAATGTGCTAGTACAAATTACTTGAGGATCAATTAACTTCAAAAGGTTTGAGAGTGCCTAGTAATTTAATGATTTACACACGCACACAGTACTGTACCTCAGAGTAGGCAGCTGTGATGTGTTCATACAAGCCTTGGTGATGGTGGATGGCATCCTCGAGGTCCTGCAGCTCGGAGGGCAGATCCCCCTCCCCACACGCTTTACACCACGGGTCGACATTACTCATGTACTGAAGAAAGACGAAAGCATTTATTGTAGAATTTTCTATGACATTATCTATATAGGTAATAATATAAACAAGCATCTAATATTTTATTACTTTTTTTCATAATGTTAAGTATTCGTTTTATTCATAGCCATCTGATTTATTGACCATTTTATCAAAACAGTATACTCTAAAACTTGAGATGCACAGATATTTATCGGCTGATTTTTGACCAAATTAAACTCATTGGCATATCGGTAATTGCATGAACAAGCACACATAACAAAATACTCAGCAATTTAACTGACTAATATACTTTGTGCCTTTTTTATAACGTAGGCCTGTTAAATGGGTCTAATCCATGTTTGATGAAAATGACCTGAAGAATTCCACTAGCTTGCACAGTACATCTTATTGCATGTGTTTTAGGGCTGTTCAACGATTAATCGCGATGAATCGCATCCAGAATAAAAGTTTGTGTTTACATAATAAATGTCTGTGTCCTGTGCATATTTATTTTGTATTTATAAACACATACATATGTGCATGAAATATGTGCATGTATATATTAATATTTATTCATAATTTAAATGACAAATGAACATTTTTTCATTTTTATTTTTGATATTTTTCTTAAATATATACATGTATGCGAGTGTGTATGTTTATAAACACAAAATTAATATGCACAGTACACAGACATATATTATGTAAACACAAACTTTTACTCTGGATGCGATTAATCACGATTAATCGTTGAACAGTCCTAATGTGTTTTAGAACTTTCCTCATTTAAAACATGATTAAACCAGTTATCTGTTTTCATGACAATAGTTTATAAAAGCAAGTGATAATATCCAAATTTGCAAACAGCTTTGTTAAAATCATTGGCGAACCAAATCTGTGAAGCCTAAACCAAAACTACAACACATACATTCTACCATCTAAAATGATCAAAATTACACCACAACACGAGTTTTAAATGTAAGCTATCAGCACTGTTATGCATTGTTGTCAGAACTGTTTTTACTTTATGAACCTCTAACATCAAAATAACTCATGTACAGTACAATAATTGAAACTATGAAATAAGGAGAAATAAAGCCAGGATGCTTCAAATGCTGGACTCTAAATATAAACTGTTCTTTCGTGTCCATCACCCAGTTCCTCAGAGACTAAGACCAGAACTCAAACAGAATCCCATGCATGAGGAGTGCAGAAGACAATCTGACATCTAAAGAGATGCTCACAGGAATATAAATCTGTGCAAACTCCACTAGCCTTCATCGCGTGGCGATCTGTACTCTGCTTAATGAAATTATCTTGTGTTGATTTTTCCTGCTGAGGTTTTATTTGTTATTCTGAGCATCTCAAAAATGAGCACAGAGTTTGATTATCATTAGCTTTTAACCGCCTGTGCACTCCAATTCTTATTATCTCTCGCTCCTTAAAGGTGGGGTAACCGATTTCCGAATTACACTTTAGACAACTGAGTCGGGCCGAGTACCAAAACAACCATGTAGCCAATCAGCAGTAAGGTGCGCAGTGCACAGGGCGGACATTAGCCGAGCAGAGCGCTGACGAAAGCGAAAGATGGGGGTAGGGGTGTGTTTGTTTTGGTGATTTGAACATCAACAACGGCTAAGAGAAATCAGACACCCCGCCTTTAAGCAACTCTACAACCTCATTTGTCCTGCAGTCTAGCTGATCTCATTTCACATTGATAAACACAAGTCCCTGATGACTGTCTTCAGTTATCTCTGACCTGGTCGCATTTCAGGTGGAAAGCCGCGGACATCTCCAGCAGGGCGCTCCTCTCGTCCAGAGCGGCAGCGAAAGCTTTCCACTCCTGTTCCAGCTGACCTGAGATCTGTTTGATCTGCTGGGATGCGTAGTGGGCCGCCTCCAGCAGCCGGTTTCCCACCGACATGATGCGGTTTATGTTTACGTAAACATTCTGCAGGATCGTGACAGAATATAAAAAGTGGCACAAATTCTGTTTTAGACAAAATGCATTAGACACAAAAAACCTGAAAAACAAACAATTTTTAGGAAGTTTTTACATGCATAAAAAGAAAAAGTCATAGTTGCATTATCACCCCGGGTGTGCATAAACGTTCCATAATTTAGCAGTTTGTCGTCCATTATTTTTTACTTAGCGCTCTGATGCACAAATGTGAGGTATGTATGACTAAATAGCAAACAAGGGTCAAGCTGCTTCTCAACGGATTCTATACTAGGCACATCATATTTCCAGCATACAATGTTTTCCTGTCAGTAATGCCTCGCCAGCAGATTCTTATCTGTTTATTATGCTAGTCATTTCTCATGGGGCGGAGATCAATAGCATGATTACTTTCTTTCAGAGCAATATCTGAAAGCTCCAGGTAAGTCCAAATTCAAAAAGAGCTCGTTGAAAATGCGAAATGAATTTCAAGTGTGTTTCATCGTGATTGTTTTCTCGTATAGTTTAAAAAGCTCTTCATTTGTAATAGTGCGACCCAAGGGGACTTGAATGCTAATAAGGAAGCAAAACCATTTGCAATGTGGATCTTAAAAACATCAAATAACGACACATAAAATGAACACAAAAGCTAAAGAACGCTATCATTCAGCACGTACAGTAGCAATGGAAGGACTTGAGGTAAGGCTCAATATTCTTCAATCTTCTTTCTGCCTCTTTCAACAGGAAGTGATCAATACATCTCACTGCAGTAATGGGGCTTTTAAAGGGCCCACAGCTGGTGGGCAGCCACCCAAACAGGAAGCACTTAGGTGGCTCACCGTCTATGCTTGATCTGTGATTATATGATGAGTCACCATCACTGAATACAGACAAAGGTGTTACATCATCCCATTTAAACTGTTACCTTTAAGCAGCAAAGAAATCGAATGTGCAAGAAAAACATTAGGATGTCAGAATGAAATAAGGTAGTGTTAGTGGATCCAGAATGTAAGGACTGATGCAACAAGAGATGAATTCATTTGATTATTTATGAATGTCAACATTATCTATAGTCAATAAGTAGAAGCTGAACACTGTTTGTTTGATCATGAGGCCCAGAACATCTATTGTGAATGTGTTTTGCACCCGAAGCTTTACTGGAGCTAATGTAGATCTCAGTTGAATAGTTTTCGAGCTCCTTACCATGCAGTTCATGGCGAAGTGGTTGTGTTGGGTCTGCAGCTCCATGGCGTGCGGGTGGTTGTTGCCGATCTCGGTGTAGCTTGCCAGAAACAGCCCTTTGTTGTGCATGATCCAGTCAAACATCTGCAGAGATAGATACAGAAATCACACGCACTTCAGATGCACGTTTGACCGGAGGCGGGTTTAACGTAAACATGCACGTGGACTTGTAATACAGAGAATCCCATAGAGCGCCCGTTTTGGCACATGCTTCGTTGTGTTCATACAGCTGATAAAAATAAAAATAGAAATCATAAAAATGACCCATTTCTCGAGAGCAAAGAATAGCTGCTGGTATCCTAGCAACATGCAATCTTCCACCCACAAGGAGAGGCATTTCGATGAATCAGTGAAAACTTCTTTAAATGTAAGTGCAGCTTTAGATGGGATAAAAACAGTTTGCTTTCATTCAAAGAATGAAAATACAAGCGGTTATTATGACAAAAAAAGGATTTTTCATGCAGTAAAGGATTTAAAATGGAAGTGAATGGTGCCATATACTTTCAGTGCAAGTATAAAAGTAAGGTTGGTATTTTTGCACGACAGAACTTGCATGAGCAGTTGTTTTCAATTGAATAATATTAAAAATATAAATTATATATTAAGAAATTAGAAAAACTGAGGAATGAGCCATTATGCCAATATCTCTTGTATTGCACCTGGAACATTTCAATTAATGTTCTGTGCTCCTATTCATTACTTTTTATTAGTGCTGTCAACCGATTAAAAACATTTATCTCATTAATCACACATTTTTTCTGTGATTAATCACGATTAATCGCACATAGCATTAATGTTTTTAAATATACTTTTACGTTCTAATGATTTCACATTTAATCTCAAAATTATTGTAGAAACAACAGATTTCTTTAACATCATCATTTTATGAATTAAAGGCAACATTCTGATATTAGTACTGCAACTGATGTCTCCATTTAATTGATTATTTTTCTTTATTTTAACATTTATTATAGCCGTTCAACATTGAAGTACAGTATAATTGAGAGCTATCATGTCTAACAGGTAGGAAATAGATAGAAATTGAAAGTTCTCAAACACTTTACAAACTTCTTTGATGCTAAATTCTAAATTAAATACAGATAAAAAACACATTGAATTGCTCTTTTCTTTTGTTCTTTGATTAACATTCGTGACAGGAGTCACAGCAGCAGGTTTAAAGTCCCTGTGAACAGGAAGTTTTTACTTGGAAATGGAATTTCTAATGAGAAGAATAGTGGGCGTGGCTTTCATCTTTCTCTGCGATTTGATTGGATGTATAAAAACAGCCGTTGCATTTTGAAATGGAACTGGCAGCAGACTGACAGTTGAAGGGGAGGAGTTAATGGATGCAAGACCCAAGCCGTCTAACAAAAGTAATTTAAGATTGATTGACATTACAGGAAGGAAGTGCATTTTCAGATTTTAACTAAAGATTATGAGGGCACATGAATTTTAAAAAGAAAATGTCCCACACAGATCAACTATTTACAACAAACGCTGCAATATTTCATGAAAAATTAGGCATTGTATTTATTTCACTGGGACTTTAAGAATGCGTCTCTACGCAGATCTGACACCCTTTCCCATTTTCACAACTCTTTTCAATAATTTTATTTAACACGTTGAAATCTGTGCTTACGAAAATGCTAGACAAAACAGCTTTCTGGCATAATCTTGTGTGTTTTTGTTCATTCAAGCACGAAAGAGAACTTAACACTGGTGTGCTGTCTGACAGAGATTCACTGACGCAGCCTTTAGCCTGTGACTGTTTACACCAGACTGGACTGTCGCGTTGCACCGCATCCCACAGCTAGAAGCTGTCTATCTACACTTTCAAATCGCGCTTAAATGGTTTAAAGGCCTTTACATGAATGAGAGTGTGATTATATAAAGTAATGCTAGACAAAGGATGACAAAATAAACGGATGCTACGTCAATTGCGTTAAATATTTTAATTTTAATCTGAAAAAATTAATTGCATGCGTTAACAGCCCTACTTTTTATATTACAAATCACCATTCCTATTTTCTGAAAAAAACAAACCCCACACACAGACAACTATACAAACAATGCAACTACTAAAACATGAGCCACTTCCTGTTTTACCATCTCACCTTTTCAGCATCCTGCTCAAACAGTCTGAGTTGAAAGCACTGGTCCAACTGCAGCTTGCGGACGTGCCAGGCCTGGTTCAGGTTCTGCCTTGTGCTGTGGAGCTTTTCCAGAAGGCCTGAAATGCGGGGCACCAGGCCCTGGGTGTCAGCATTGGGCTGTCCCTGGCCATCTCTCTGCCCCGGCGGTACAGGCACAGTTCGGTTAGCATAGCTCTCGCTACTCTGGATCCTCTGTAGAAGTCTCTGACCCTCGCTGTCCACCTCTTCCACCGGGGCTTTCATTACCTTCTTCTTCAAAGCCGCGTGTTCCTCTATCATGCGCCGGGCACCCTCCAAATCCTGCGGGAAGTCTTTGCGCGTGACAGTTTCTTGCATTTCCTCTAGGCGGGTGAGCAGGTGCCGGGCGTTGCCCGTGAAGTCCTCGAAGGCCACGCGGATTTCGATCCACTCCTCGTGGTTGTAGTCCAGGCTGCCCTCGAAATCGGACGTCAACTGAGATGGGTCCACTACCTTAGATAAGCCCTCCAGAGACACCATGGTGGTCTGAAGAACAGATGAATGGATAGAAAAGGAAGATTTATTGAACGGAAACGGAGATGATAACAGAGAACAGAGAATAGGGGAGGGGGGGTGGAATATGAAAATCAATATGCATAGCACCAGAACGCACTTCTTACTACCCTGAATCCTTGGTGAATTGATGCACCCGTTCCAGGCAATGTTAATGACCAGAAAGTCGAGACAGATATTTTTAACTGGGGGCATAAATCTAATTTCATACAGTCACTCAGGGACCGCCCGGGGGCTAAACTAACTAGAGACAGACAGACTCCCAGCTTGAAGCTGAAGTGCGTCAGTAAGGGCGATATCATGGCTATAATGGCAGTAACACAAACTAGCACTCAGCTTTTAACTACCTGAATCAGGACAGAGGTTTCAGAAATCTGTAAAAATGTGTTTACGTTTAATGTACAGACAGTTTGGGGGCAACAACATAAACAAACATTATGTGGCCCAAACTTAATTTTTGTTAGACCTCTGCAAAGAATTGCAAATAACTGTATAGTAGTTTTAATTTAATTCAATACAATTAATATTAAATAAAATATTAATATAAATTCATATTTGAGGCAGACATAAAGCTTAAAAACATTTTTTCATTCATTCAAATTGACACCAAAATTTAATTTGTAATCATTTACTCACCCCACTGACTTTATTTAATGGAACACAAAAGCATATATTTGGAGGAGTATGAATTTAATTAATTATTTTAAGATTTCTTAAAGAATTCGTTTCACACCTCCATTATCCATTTAGTTTTGACAGCTCATATTAAATGTTGGCCATTTTGGTTAACAAGCTTTTTCCAAGAGCACAACAGAACAGCGAGGTATCCTTTCAACAGATGAACTGACGGGAAAACAAATGTGAGCGGGTGGGCTTTAGCCATGAGAGAACAGCAAAGAGCGGAGGTGTGCATCTCTTTTGTAAAGTCAAGGTAAACGCAGCCCATCGCTATTCATCATTTCAAGACCAGCTGGCGCACAGGCATCTACGGTTTTTCACAAGCACACATCAGGATGAGCATTCTGCCCATTAGTCCATTAACAGCAACGAAAATAATAAGAGTAATGGAGCGCATTTGGTTTTTTTTGCCTTCTGCGCATATTTTGTTGTTCAGTGATTATGAGAAATATGGCATGTCGTAAGCGGTGGGCGAGATGAGAGCTTGCAGCCGTTCCCATGACAAATTCTTTGACCCTGCCCACCAGAAACATTTCATCATGTGTTGAGTTGAACACTTGTTTGGACTTACACGAATCACCAGATGGTAGGGAGTGCTGATCCTCCTACAGAAAATCACTCAGAATACCACATATATTGTGAGCAAAGCTGTAAAACGGGGCTAAATGGGCTGATGATGACCTGTGTTTGGTCAATGTACTGTATCAAAAGTAAAAACTTAAGGGAAATCCTCAATTCCTGCACTGGGGGAAAACTATATTATTTCAGCCTTCGGTGTTTAAAAAAAATATTTAACATGACTTAGACATAATGTTTGGTAATCAAAACTAATGGTGCATTCACATCATGTCGAAATTCCTGTGATTATGAGTTTCAGACTAATCATCAGAAGAATCATTCATGTGATTTACATTTTAGCTTTATTCGGAAGTGATAGTTCACCCAAAAAATTCTGTCATCATTTACTCACCCTATTGTCATTTCAAACCTGTATGACTTTCTTTCTTCTGCAGAAAACAAAAAGATATTTTGAAGAAAGCTGGTAACCGAAGAGCGCCGGCACCCATTCGCTTCTACTGTATGGACACAAAACCAATGCAAGTAAATGGTTGCCAGTTAACAACATGTTTCGAAATATCGTCTTTTGTGTTCCTCAGAAGAAAGTCATACAGGTTTGACAGCACAAGAGGGTGAGTAAATTATAACAGAATTTTCATCTTTGGGTCAACTATCCCGTTAAGTTAAAAACCAAGCAAAAAAGATGATTGGTCATGTGGCTCATGACCAATATGGCATGTGAATATAGTTTTTGTATAATTAATTAATAATTATTTTGCTGTGATCAACAACAAAGCCGCACATGGATACGTTTGGCGTTAAATAGCGTTGCCATAGAAACAAGTTGCTATATCCTACTTCAGAAGATAAAAGCACGGAGTATCTGTTTTTTTTACAGTTCTGTCAACATGACATGAACACAGCATGTTTAAGATTATATTTTTCGGTTTACAAAGTTTCTATTCATTTATATTATTCTATGCTAAAAAGTATTACCTCTGGCTAACAACGACCAGTATTTCATTCAGGATATGTAGTTTAAATTTTAATTTAACTAGCGCAGAAAACAACAGCAGTTGATCAGGAGGCACTTTCACGGCTCTATGACTGAAAATGAAGTTACACAAACACCTTGTGCATGACAGCGCAATCTATAACCAAGAGAAATGCGGGAAAGTATGGCAAAAGCATTTCTGCTGCATCCACATTTACAACCACACAGTCAATCCTCCCTCCCTTCTTCCAACACACAGAACATCCACACCCACCCACTCCCACATGAGCAGAGCTGCCTTCATACACTCACACAAACACTGATCTGATGTCACTGACAAACCAGCTGCTGATTTATTAATACGATTAAAAAACATTTACGAAACAACCAACTGAAATGTTATCAACAAAACTCATTATGTGTAAGTTGGGTAGCACTGGTAGAAGTGCACTGTCCGTTTCATTTGGCGGTGACATCTCTAACGGCAACAAATCAGCACTTAGGAAGATTAATAACTGCATAGAATTAATTAATCGGCATATAAAAATGAATTACTGCGGAAGAGTGTGTACAGTGTGTACAGTAGTACTGGATATGATGCAGTGAAGAAGGATAAGCCATAGGTGATGAGGACAGCCACAAGCAATTGTGGTTAGATCAAATATTTAAAATATATTGATCCTGAGAGCAAATAAAATTACGCATTGGAATTATTTTATTGTTTCATTTTTATGTCTCATAACTTGGGTATGTTAAAATGCCTAAAAAAACGTCTTAAAATACTTTAAAGTGATAGTTCACACAAATATTTACTCACTCTCTTGTCATTTCAAACCTGTACGACTTTCTTCCTTCTGCAAAACACAAAAGAAGATATTTTGAAGAATGTTGGTAACCAAACAACGGCGGTACCTATTTACTTCTTTTGTATAGATACAAAATCAGTGCAAGTCAATGGGTACCGCCGTGGTTCGGTTACCAACATTCTTCAAAATATCTTCCTTTTTGTTTTGCAGAAGGAAGAAAGTCAAGCAGGTTTGAAATGACAAGAGGGTGAATAAATGATGACAGAATTTTCTTTTTTGGATTAACTATCCCTTTAACAGCATCTTAAAAAAAGGTGCCCGCGTTGGTCTCATTTCTGTGAATAAACTCAAACTATCAGTTTTAATAAAGCCATCGAGAATTCAGATCCAACTGTTTATTTCATCATTCAATAATGTTTATTAAATTCTGCATATTGCATTATTTACGTAGCAAAAATGTTTGGGTGCGAACTACACGTGGTAATATATTGCATATTATCTTTCTGCCTAAAAATAATATTTCATTGAGTAAATAAAAATTTTGCATTAAACATTTTAAATATGCTAGTCAACATTGCTATTGGTTCCAAATGACGCCGTTCCTGCAAATTCTGCAAACATAAATATTAAGACGCATGCTGAATATCACCCAGCCCTGAATATGATGCAGTGATGGAGGGTGAGCCCCTTACGATGACAATATCCACCCACAGCCACACACACTTCAACACAACCACCTGCAAACAAAACATCAAAACATATCCCTACCTCGAACTCAAACTTGGAGCTGCCAAAGTTGGTCCTCTGTTTTTGCCAGAAGTTGTCTGGTTTGATGATGAGGGCGACGTGGATGCAGCAGGGAAACGATTCCTGTAGGATCTTCAGCAGAGGCTTGATGGAATCCCACTTGGAGCCACGCATGTCCACGATGACCGTGAAGCCATGTTTGCACACGTCGTCGCTGGGGAGCAAGAGAAAGAACAAAATATGAGCTTTTTAATCTTCTTTGCATTATGTAATCTATGGTGCATCCCTCCCAGCTGAACGACACCACTAGAAACCAACACAGCCGCTCTGGAAGAATACAACTGTACTACTGTTTCCTTCATTGCATCTACGCAATGAAGGAAAAATGATTACGGTGAAAAGATCAATGCAAATATGACAAACGTGGCCGACAGAACGAACGCCAAAACATAAAGCTTACCCACAAAGCACAGCTGCAAAACACAGAGCATCATCAAGTGAGGATGAGACTTTCAAAGACTTTCAAAATCACTGCAGTTTGGACTGAATCTCTCTCAAGCTGCTGTCATTCAAACATCTGTCTGTCCAATTTCACCAAAGCATACTGAACGACGCGCCTGGAAGGACGAGCTGTGCATCTCCACGCAGACGAACACACAGCCTGTCTGACTGCGACACTGTTCTGTTCTGTTCTGTTCTCCTCTCTCTCTCTCTCTCTCTCTCTCTCTCCCACCCTCTCTTGCTCGCTCGCCCTCCCACTTTTCTGCACACTTGCCTGCTCACCATCTCTAAAGATGCATGCCCTCTCTCTCTCTCTCTTTCTTGATCAAAATGCATATCTCTACCATCTTTGAGTTTGTTTTCTTTTTTGGAGGATGTGTCTATAGAGGATTGATCTTGTTCTCTCTCTCAGTGTGGGTGCAGGGGACAGAGTTGTGAGTGAGGGTGAGGATGATGATGAGGAAGAGGAAGAGCTCTTGGCAGAGGCTTGATCATGCCCACGCTGCCTTCCCACCAACCTCGTTTCTTGTTTCGCTCATATTTAAATTTCTGCTTCTCTTCCTCGTCCTCAAATAAAATGAAAAAGCCGGTGCGAGAGAATTCAATGCAGTGTGACTGGACAGGAAACATGTAGTATTAAAAATGGCATAGTGCAGTTGTTGAATTCGTACTATGATAAATTGCTTGGGATGTTTCGTATGGATAAAAGCATCTGCTAAATGAATAATCTGTGGAAAAAATAGATGGGAATTGTATGGAATTTAACAGAATTATTGTCACAACTTGTCTCAAATTTTTTTATGTTCCGAGCTTCCAGGTCCGGATTCATTAAAAAGAAAAAAAGTCTAATACAATAAAAAGATGGCTAGCACTTTGTTTACAGTCCTGTTCTATGTGTACATACTATGTGCGTGCCTTCAAACAGTGTAACTACTAGACGTCTGCCGGTATAAAATAAAACAGTTTATCCTGATAATTGATTTACACAATATTGTTACCGTGGGCAATACAAAATTCTGTGAATAATTCTAGATAATATCATTTCTCTGAAATTACAGAAGCATAACTCTCCCAATGAATCAAAGTTCAGAATACTATAATCCAACCCTTGTTCTTGGCGAACAAGTGTACCTATAATGAGAAGAATATATATTTTTGTAAGCATTTTCATATCTGTTTTAAAGCAATCAATAAATGAAAAGCTACATGGTACCAGTTGCATATCCGTCCCTGTCCTTCCGAAACCTCAGATATCCAAATTCACTGTTTTTCAGGAAATGGAAACATACTGTACTTTTTAAATTATTAACTACTGTGTTGTCAAAGTTGACAAGCACATTTAATAAATTTATTGGTTAGATATTTGCAAAACCAAGTGACAAACACAAAGGGTGCCTAATAACAAAGTCCGTTTAAAGAAGTCGTGCCACTCGGCAGCTTGTAGTTAACAAGAATTCTCTGTAAGTGCACTGTAAATGCACATACTGTGAAATAAAGTGCACCCAAAGGATGTTATCTAATTACCGTCTTTGCACAATTTTAAAGCACCCATCTGAAAACTGAAAAATGTGGAAACTGTTTAATATCCTGCTGTGAAACAGTGCAGTACCACAGCATTGCAGAAATAAACTCAAGTCTTTTAAATGGTGGCGTTTCATCCATTGCAGACATTCTACAACAATTATAATCATCAGTTTCGTCTCAATTCCCAACCCTACTCACTCTATTGTAATATGGTTTTAAAGCAGCCAGCTGTGCTGTTCTCTGTCCTACAGTCTTTTCTGAAGAACTAAAGGATAAGAACACTATAAACATCACAGTGTGTTTTCTGCAGCTGCACTGTACCGGAGCTACCGTCCTCATACTCCAGCTAATGGACCCCGAACACAGCGCAAACAAATGTGTTTAGAGAGCACGACCGCTCGACAAGTACAACAAAGTACAACAAAACTTAAAGGTAAAGACCAGTATCAGTAGTTTGCAGGTTAATTATAGATCAATGAGGAGAACCGTTTCCTGCATAAACTGTGAAAAGATGCTTTGGTGTTATATAAGATAATAACACAAAAACTCAAATCTGTAGTTAAGTATCTATTGAAATTTGCTTTAAGGCACATATAAATCCTGCCTATATTTGCTTTTCTTTACAAAACTAAACTTTTAATTAAAAAAGGATTGTTGGACCCAAGTCAAAGAAAATCAGCCAAGCATGCATGAAACCCAGGTGGCACCTCATGAAAACAGAAAGCGCAGAATTTGAAAACCTGTAATCTATGCAACTTTGAAAAAACAAAAACATCAAATACTTGTAATGTGTTCAGTAGAGGGTGAGTGAAAGGGGTGGGGACTGGTGGGTGGGGCTTGATCAGGTTAAATGGTAAGCAAGCAAGCACCTAGGGATGCCGGCGAGGTAGGCGATGAGTCTGCGCAGATCCTCGTGCCGTATTCGGTCGTGGTTGGTTCGTGATGGGAAAGTTAAAACCGGACCACCGCGCTTGTCCCTGCCCCCTGGAGAAAGAACAGAAAAAGATACATTATTATATGACATACACTCATATGTTTGCTCATCTTACAAACACGCCAATAGACAAAATGTCTAAACTATTCTCCACAAACCTAATGTAGTTATCACCATAAAACCTGGTGGAGAAAGGCCCAAAACGTTCAGAAATCGAATAAAATGCATATCTTGAATGTGCTGCAAGTTGCTTTGGATAAAATGACTGTAAATGTATATTAAAAGCCGAGTAGGCAATCCTGTCCAGAAACGTATTTTTGTCATGCTGGTTGGAAGTCTCTCAACATCCTGATAGCAATCAATAAATAAAGTGATACATTGGTTTTTTTTATAATTATATATCGTCTGTGAAAGGCGTAGGACCAAAAAACGTTTGCCCAATCATTGCCCTCGGTCCGATGTTAAAAACTGCGACGACTAAAAATGTCTAATAAGCAAAGAGGTGAAAGCAGAATTCCATTCGCGAATGCATTCCGGTCCCTGACGGTCGGTTCGCCGGGGTTTGTTCGCGATTTTGTTCCGGAGGTTTCCACAGGAGATGGGTGTGAAAAATGGGAAAATCCTGGTCAAAACGGGAGTGTTGACGGATATGATTCTAATCGGTGTTGCTTTTCCACTCTGGGAGCAACTACGGCAGTCAAATGTTTGATGAAAGATGATGCCAGGGTAACTTCTGGACAGGTAGGTACATGTTTTGATTATTTTGCTTATGTAGTTTGTGGACCTTTATGTATTACATCATTACCCAGCGTCAAACGGGAACTATGCTGCATCTAATCCCGTTTTAAAACTGTTGTTTACGTTAGCGGTTTTCGCTATTGAAGGAACATTATTTACTTTGTACTGTCACATGTTCTCACTGGTGAATGAGACATGATTTCATTGGAATTGATCCAAGAGCTTCTGGTTTGTGCGCGTTCATGTGTTTTGGAGGAGGCGTGGCTTTGGACGGCGATTCGCATGGAGGGTGGGATCATGATTTCATTGCTAGCAGGCTGCAATTAACATCTTACCAAATCATCTATTCCGCCTATAACTGTAATTCGCTATATCATGCCACCCTTGCATCTACAAGACTAAAGTCTGTAGTCTAAAGTCTATATTGAGTCACAAACACCCATTAGGAAACAAACACTGAAGATATTACACATTAGACAACAGTCACACAATGTGTACATTTATATTCTTGGAAGACGCTTTTATCCAAAGAAACTTATAGTACATTTGAGATATACCTTTCAAAACAGATATATTAATCCATATACTCGAACCCATGATGCTGGTACTCCAAGCACCATGCCCAACTTGTTATGCTATTTTAGGAACACTTGACAGAATGCTGTCAATCATCACTAGAATACTGTGAACCTCACTCAAAGAAATGTCCAATGAAAGTTTAGTTTAGCCATACACTAAAGCATATTGAATCGCAGCGTAGATGCTCTTTGTGAGTAACTGTGAGGTAATAGAGACTCATATTACGTATTATTTGCTTTCAAAACCAGCCCTTGTAATAAATCAGTATGACTCAGCTCCTGTCACTTTTCAAGTGGTGAGACAAATAAGCTTTTTACTGTATGCCTGGGAAAATGCTCAGTTTATGAGTGCTGAGAAAAATGTTTCAACTTCACTTATATTAAGAGCTGAAGACTGCAGTAATATACAACATAATTCTTCATTCAGATGAGCGGACTCACTTTACCTTGAGAAATATATATCCCTGTGTGCGTGTCATTTCTGTATATAGAAGCAGTTGAAAAAGGAAGGAATAGATGGGGGATAGAATAACACAATAACCGTCGCAAGCCAGATTCAAACTGTGCATTCACTAATACACAAATGAACTGGTCAAGACTGCTTCTAATCACAACCAAATCAATGATATAGGATATAGCCCTCAACCAAACTGATCCCCCTAAAAGAAACAACAAATCAATGGGTTTCTTGCCAATGAGCTTCCTCTTCTTACTTTTCTACAGTTTCTACAGGCTGTGCAAAATAGCTCGTCTTAAGCACAACAAACCCAGCCCACGGCTGGAATATCCATGAGGATTTTCTCCAGCGAATGTGCTGAATCTCACTAATGGAGTGTGTATGTAATGGGATAATCCATCTTTTCCTCTGGCTTTAAAGAGAAATGCAGTATATAAACAAAATGACACAGTCATGCAGAATCGCTGAGCAGGAACACTCCATGTTTCACAGGTTTGTTTCAACATTTTAATCGCATATGCACACCTATTAAATGTGCTTGTTATTGTATCATGGGACATGGGTATGACGGTTACTCATCCCAATATAGACGCAGTCTGTCTTTCGGATTAATTTCAGAGAAAGTCTGGTGGTCCTTGAGCAGGAGTGAAAAAGCAAAGCTTTTTGGCTTTTAGAGGCCTGCAAGGATGACGCACTAACTTAAATCTAATGGGAGGTTACAAAAACAATCAGTAAAAAGCTATTTTAGGGGCACATTGTTGATTTTAAAATGTAAATTGACTGGAAAGACGTATTTCTGTGTATGCATTCAGCATTTTCTGAATAAACAGAGATTCATGCTCCTCTACCTGCTGTTCTCTATTGCAAGTACTAAAGGATGCTCATTCTTGCTATTTATTATGCTGCAGTCCTGAACAGCCATTTAATCATCCCATTAATTCTCACTCATGTGCTTGACAACAGTACACAAGGGCACAATGAATTTCAAAATGCAGGTAATGAGCCTCTTGCCGTACCTTTGCTGATTTATGTTCATGTCTTTTAATGTTTGTAAAAGGGCAGACATGCACATCTTTCAAAGTGTGTTTTTCAAGAGCGTCTCAAGTGGCCTATGATAAAATATGGCACCCAGCAAGCCCATGGCAGCCCTGACAACACACCTGATAAGAAGGCCACTTTTTCCTTTAGAATGGGCAAAACTTCCATCGCTTTCATCTCTTCATTTCGGCGAAATCCTGAAAAACAAAACAAGAGGGGAATAAAAGTTAAAAGCCATGCAAGAACATCACAGAAGAGTAGCAGGTAGCATATAAACAGATTGAGCTGTAGTGCACATGTGGACAAAGTGAGTTTAATTCTTTCTAGAGATGCACCGATACTAAGTGTCTCCACTAGACATACAGTATGCCCGGTTAACCGAAAATATATATCACGTGATTTATGCACAACTTGTGAGTGAAGTACGGTAAAATGCTGCTGCATCCGAAAGCCAGAGGGCGCTCTCGTGCAGAAACTCCAAATACGCACTGCAGAAGAAGACCATAACACACGTAGTAGTAGTAGTAGTAGGAAATGCCTAAGGACATGTTTTTATCACCGACCCTCAAGCCTCCTCAGGTATTTTCATGATAATAAAGTATATTTATAATGATCATGTTTGACGGGTGTTGCTTTTTCAAATGCACGTTATAAACGACTCAAACTCGCACTGCTTTTAGATCGAGCAGCATTTCCTACTGATCCCAGAGCCGTGCTTCACGGACAAGCTACGCATCAATAAAATAAACGATACCTTGCATTATCGCAGCCAGTTCGGTTTCAGCAGGATTCGGTGGTAACCGCGGTTAACCGGGCACATGTCTAGTCTCCACCCATATCGATAGCAGATTATTTAGAGTGATATCTGCCGATGCTGATTCTGAAGATGAAATGAACATTTCTTAACTTTCTGAATGTAATTATGCATATGACGACACTAATACTGAACATCGAACTGGTTATGTTTCTTAACATTTTCTATACACAGAGCATACACATTCGATAGTGTGAAAATTCGCTGAAAACAATACTGATTATTGGCCGATATATCGGTGCATCTCTCATTTCAATTCCTTTATCTTTGATACTTAAACTATGAAAGTGGGGAAAACACAAATAACTCTAATAAACAAATTAACCATGTCATTTCAAACCATTCTTTCTTGCATGTAACATAATCTAGCAAAATGTGAAATCCGATGTTTGAATGAAAATTAATGAACAGTGCTATGTAATTGAAAATGCTGCGTATCTGCTATAAACAAAATTATTTTTATTTCACAAAGTCAAAATGGCAGTTTGCAACAACACAATATTCATGATAGAACCTTTTTCTATTAACTGACGTCTTCTTCGCGTTTATATTTCTGTGATATTGCTGACAAAAGTAAAGCCTGTATATCCACAACTCAGTTTCTTGTTGTTGGCGTGTGCACATATCGCCTCTAGGGTTGGACCTCTTTCAAGCGTTTTGCATGAGATCAGCAGCAACCTGGAAGAACCGCCACTTCTGTTCAAGCGTTTGTTTTTATGATTCACGGGTTTGATGAGGTTATGCACTGGTTTGTCATAACCAGCAGACCGTGCATCTGTCAGATCACCTAGACGCACAACTACAAAGATTTATATGTAAGGGATAATGTACAGGCAGCCGGCAGTTATCACAGAAATAAGCCCCGACAGTGTGATCAGGACCCGACGCGAAGCGGCTTGTACATTATCCCGCTTATAACACGGCAACTTGCCACATGCGAAAAAAACTGGACTGTGAATTTGAAATATTTTATTAGCTCATTTTTACCGAATGCAGACCTTCCGCGAGGAAAAGCCGTTTAGTTTCGGTTTTAAAGTAAGAAACGACGTTCAAACATCACAAACAGGCAAATTGGTTTAATCATTTGTAAATATAATGTCATATGTTATTAAAAGACATATTTATATTTAATTTTTGTGTAATATTAAACTGCCCCTCTCAAAATGATTTGCAGCATCCGGGTTACAGGGTGTTATTAGTTTTGAGTGGTTGAAAATAACAACCCTTGGAATGTCGCGACTGGCCAATCAGAATCAAGCATTCAAATGAGCCGTGTAATAAAGTCTATATACAACACAACTCAAGGTTTCTAGCATCAGTTTCAGTGACGGTAAGGGCTGGATGACTCTAGTATGGCACAGAGCTACGACTTTCACTACTGAGGCATTATGGACATGGATGGCTAAGTTCAGACATGCCATCTAATTTCACTCCTACCATCCCTCTATCCCAGTGCTGCTAATTGAGCATGAAATACAGTTGGAGATGGAGCCCAATCCCTCCTACACACACAGCTGAGAGAAAGATGATGTCATTTATATATTTCCCTGTGAAGTCCTCCTTGTGGTGTCTCAGCGCCTCTCGCTGTTCAAACGGACACCTCTTCTTCCACTTCAATTCCCTTGCTCTCTTTTTCCATACATCTCAATATAAAGCTTGTTTTTCCCATCACTACTACTGTGTCAAGTGATCTAATGGAAGCATGGGACATTTTGACTATTTACTTTCAAGGAACAGCTGTCAAAATACTTTTATTCATCTGTACAACACAACGGAGTTATTTACAGCGGAAAGTCAAAGGTACTCCATCCATATAATGAAAGTTAATGGTGATCATGCCTGTCAAAGCAATATTTTAAGTGAACGACTTGCATTTCAGCCTCTTTCCCCACTGAAAGATGTCACACATCTTTGAATATAGCACACAAGCCATAGAGGCTACTAATATGATGATTTTATTGCACTTAAACTGATAAAGCGAACGGCATTGCGGGTAATGGGTACATATAAAATCTGGCCAGTGCTGCTACTGGTCAGAATCACTCAATTTCAGTGAAGTTTTCTCTCAACCCTGCTGAACGGCATGAGAAGATCAGGTTGAGTACTTTTGTAAAGAAGAAAGACCGCATTCTCCCGTCAAGGCAAGCAGTGCAGTAGTATAGGAAGGCAAATGAGGTTCCTACTCTTAGAGCTGTATGATGTAATGGTGTTTGAGTATGCTACACTGCAGCTCAAGAGAAGAGTAATCGCCCATCCACAACAAGGACAATAAAAATAACTATAATGCGTAAAAGTTTAGAGGTTAAATTAATTCATTCAATTGAAAGGGCATTTTTAACATGTGAAAATGCAGAGCCCAATCTTAGAGTAAACGTAACGCTTTGTCGTCCAGTTCTGTGGATACCAATAGTTATTGTTATAGTTGTTCCAAACCTTTGTAAATTTTGTTGTTTTGCTAAACACTCGGAAAGATATTTGGAAGAATGTTCGTAACCAAATAGTTCTGGGGCACCATTGACTTCCCTAGTACAGAAAAAAATACTATGGTAGTCAATAGTGCCCCAGAACGGTTTAGTTTCCCACATTCTTCAAAATATCTTCTTTTGGGTTCAACAGAACAAAGAATTTTATACAGTTTTGGAACAACTTGAGGGTGAGTGAATGATAACAGAAGTTTCATTTTTGGGTGAACTATCCCGTTGTGATGACACAGTTCATAGAAACAGAGGCAAACACACAAACCTTTTTTAAATATATACTGTAATTAATTAATGAAGTAATAAGCATGACATGTCATCAATATTTAAAAAATATGTGTTGCATAATTAATTCACTGCTAGACAAAACCCTCAATGAATTTTGCATTTTAAAATAAATAATTATTAATATTAAGGGCATCCACGAATCTCCCAAAGGAACTTCTGATTTAGCTTTATTCCCAAAATAGAGTTTTAAAAATGCCTCATACAACCACACACACACAATTCACACAAGCTAATCTTTCTGGGTGCAAATTGGGCTGTCTTCAAGGCTAATCATGTAATTTTATCACATGAACGTTTTGCTTATTTGCTCATCCACTCATTTTGTCACCAAAGTCAGAAGACAACGTAATGACCCCCATCTCTCATCAGAAGCTTCTCTCACCCGAAATGACCGCTTGCAGCATTATCTCCCACCAAAATGAATCTCATTTCAAAGCCGTGCTGCTGTCCATAAAGCCTTGCATGCAGGGTAACAGGATACTTTTCAAACTTTTAAAATCCATCATTTCAACCACCAAACCACAGTAACACAACAAACCACTTCACAAATAGAGACATTACAATTTGGAAAAATCTGTCATTCTAGTCCCTGAGCTGGAGGAGTTCAGAATGTGGTTGGGAATTCACAGTCTGTGGGAAAAAAGAATCTGGAGGAAAGGAATATTGAATGATTGTTTTTTGCTTTGAGGAAAAATAGGGTTTACGGATATCGTTCTGTGGTGACAGGAAGTTGAAAAGGTTAGAAGTTACAGTCAATTTATCAAATCTGAACAACTGAAAGGAGGAAGAATTTGATGCATCTACACATCGGTAGGCTCCTCTAAGCCTAACCAGACTAATATTGAAGGGATAGTTCACCCAAAAATGAAAATTCTGTGATCATTTACTCACCCTCTTGTCATTTCAAACCTGTATGATGTTCTTTCTTCAGCAGAACACAAAAGAAGATATTTTGAAGAATGTTGGTAACAGGAACAAAATTGCGGTGCCCATTGACTGGCATTGTTTTTTTGTGAATGTGATATTCTTCAAAATATCTTCTTTTGTGTTCTGCAGAAGAAAAAATGTTCGAAATGACAAGAGGGTGAGTAAATGATGAAAGAATTAGCAGGTTTGGGTGAACACTCCCTATAAAGTGATTGGTGCAACAGAGCACTACTTCTTTCGCAGATAGATGGCAGCAGAGCAGCCAGACTGATCAGCACTGAATTAATGGAGAGAGAGAGAGAGAGAGAGAGAGAGATTTAAACCTGAAAAAATCTAAATGATAACTATTCAACCTTAAACTAAACAAAAATATAGTAAACGATAAATAAAAATTTGGCAGCATTTACAATTGCTCTTACACTTCCCTTCCCCCAGTTATACCACACCGTCAGCCGGACTGAAGCGCACGTGAGGTCAGAGGTCAAGGGTTCAATGAGTGTGTGCCTGTGTGTAGCAACCAGTAATCAAATCCCTCATACCGCTGACCACATTATTACACGCATTAATGAACCTACAGTCCTCACAGCAGCCTCACAAGACTAATGAGTCCATTCATTCCTTTATTTCCGAAGCAGGCCCCGGTCCAGCAGAATGAACAGGTGACAAATGAATCTTCATCACTGCTGTGGCTGGTATTGACTAACGCTTGCTAGCTGCGGAAAATGCACCATATGCTTATTTCTAGAGAATTGACCAGCAATATTTATCAGCACAGTTTTTTGATCAATTTAAAATCATCTGCATATCAGCTACAGTGTGAAAAAGATGATAAAACAAAGCAATAGTTTTTTTATCTTTTAACTGTGTAAATACATTGAATTGTATGAAGGCTGTTGCATAATTTTACCTCGTGGTAAAATAATGAAATATACTTGATCATCCATTAGTTCTTCTGTTAAAATAAGTATATAAAACATATATAACATATATATTTAAACATTTTTGTTACTACTTGCCTGTAGCATTTATGCTAACTGTGCTAAAACCATACGAATATGATCTCTGCCTTAGCACATATTTAGCCCCGCTAGCACCACACAACAGATATAGACTTTGCATTTCCAGACCTGTACCCTTCAACCTCACATAAGTCAGGTCAGATCACTTCAGCGCTGTTGACCTGGCTTTTTATTGGGGTGTAGCCTGTGTCTGAATCTTAGCAATTAGCCTACTATCCAGAGGTGCTCTAGAGAATTGAGATCTCAAGGAGACGACCCATGTGACCTGACCCGTCACCCTGCGGAACAGCTGCAGAACCGGGTTAGATTTTAACCAGAAGGCCACTGGTTGAAGGCTGAGATATGCGAGGGGTTTCGGAGACAGATGATCAGGGCAGACTGACTGGATATGGAGTGTGACCACGGTGGAGCTTTACACCGCGTTCTGACTAGACGATAAAATGTGAAGCCATAAATCTTTCTCTTTAAAGGTAACATGAGATTTTTTTATTGTCTTAACTAGGCGCAATGCATTTTGGATACATCACGCTATGTTATACATCACGCCCTCAGAGAAATCTTGCTCAACAATTTAAGGCTACAGACTTATATCCTAATGATAAATCTAAGACCTCACAGGAATCATCACGCCTGTGCTGACACTGTTTACATCCTAAAGCAAGTGAACAACAGGGCAACATGAAGTGCACAAGACTCAAGTGCACTTAGATGTCCGCACATTAGCTGACCTCTCTCCATTACAATCAACGGCGTTCGTGAAGGGTAAAGGGAGAGTCTGTTAGCATGAACACAAAGCCCGTTTTTCTTACTGTAACGTGATCACGGGTAGGAAGCTTTTCCAACCTCTGTTCTCCACTGGAAAGCAAAGACTGACTGGTAAGAGGGAAAATGCCACGTCGCAGTATGTGGAAAGCAAGACACGCTTAAAGTTCATGATATTGACTGAGACACATACGTGTGCAGTTCCCAACCGCATATAACCTAAAACCCCCTCAAATATAAAAAGAGCGCCAGAATAGACAAAGAAACATCAGCATCTTTCTCTTTGGCACATAAACACAACTATAAACTGTTAAATTTGGATGTTCCTCTCCATTCCCATCATCCTCCCTAAAGAGGAGGATTCCTGTGTCGTGACTCTTTAAATTACCCCCGTGGGGAGTTCATATCGTCTTGTGTACACGTTTTTGACTCTGTTCAGGGCTCAACAATAAGACGTTCAACTATTTTTGCCTGCCCAGTTGGACCAGTTGTTCAGATTTTACTTCCCATAGCACAAAGTAAAATAACCATTTTCTTTTTCTATCAATACACTATGACAGGTTATTGTAATCGTAATTATGACTGCATCTATATTTTGAACTAAACTTGAAATTATATTTTTTATTTTTAACACTTAGATTAAATAAACAGATCTAAGATACATATATTTACTTTTTTGTATTGAAATGTGTGCCATTAGTCTTTTAATATGTAGCTTTTTTTTTCTTAGATTAAAGTAGGTTTTTCTTACACATACTTGAGGTCATTCTCACAATTTTCGCAAAACCTGTCTTTTAGTCAACAAGATAATGTTACTCTGGCCCAGGGCCCTATAGCCCACCTTTTTGTTGTGCACTCCTGTTTGTCTATTTAAAGCACAGACCTGTTAGCTCTGCTGACGTATGAGAGGGTGTTTTCATATAGATTTTAGCATTATATTTGATGTCATCCTGGCCCCTGTGTTGTCTGCGCCTGCTCTAGGCTAAATTTAGCACAACCCCCATGGAGGTCCAGTGTCTCCATCACAGCAGAGAGAAACAGAGGGGAGTTGCACCCTGAAGACACAGAGCGCCTATTCCTGTCCTCTCTCCTCTCCACATCAGTCTGTCCTTTCTTTTTTCTCCTCTTTCTCTCATTTCTCACGGACTGTCTGCATGTCTCACACCTTTTCACTCTTTATTTCATTGCAACACATGACGTCTGAGCTCTCTGTTCTTTTTATTGTAGCCTACAGCAGGAAGTCAGGAGGGCATTTAAGGATTTGGACATACAGTGGTTTATTAGTGAAGTCTGTCCTAAACCGAAGTACACAACCCATTACGTGCTACAGACAGGAATGACAAATCAGGTGTTATTTTTTATAACACTGAACTCAATCTTACATCTGCATTCCACGGCGTTTGCAAGATAATGTAAGAAATTAAACATGATATTCATTATGTGCCAAATTATCCATTAAACAACAGTGTGAAAGCTTTTACACACATTTCTTAGCCCCGTATAATGTAATGTCATGCTTCACATTTTCTCTTTAATGAAATACAAAAAGTAAATGCAAAATGCTTACACTTACCCAGATCTAGGTAAGCATACCATGCAACTCTCTGTCTTATACAAAGTTTGTATTCTTTTCTTCAGGAACACGATATTATGTGGTGTGCAAAGCTAATCACATGCCCAGTTTAAACTAAGACACACCCCTCACAAACATTTTCAAATGATAAATAAAAAACAATGCCTACAGATGGTGGGTTGTCATCAAACATTAACACGAATAGTGTACAAGCTATACCTGGCAGCTGAATCCGCGTGTTGCCTGTCTGTGCGTACTGCCACCTGTGGTTGTCCAAAAGTGATGCCACATTGCCGTTCCACTAGCTGGACAGCAAATCTCCATTTTCAACAGCACCACAATGAAGGTACATGAATACAATGTATGACACTCCCACTCCACTGCCCTAAAGGTCCTTGCAGATACAGTCCCAAATTTTCGTATGCGTTTTTTCGTATTTGGCTCTCGTTTGTACAGTGTCTCTGAATTGTTAAAAAAGGCCACTCAAAATGCTTGACGGATGCGAAAAACACAGAAAATCGAACCCGGTCCGAATTTTTTATGACGGACAAAAATATCAGAGGCAGTGTGTAAATGTGATTGACACAATGTGAGGTGGTATTTATTTTTTAACGTGCGGAAATTTCAGACGCAAATTTCGGACTCAATGTGCTTAAGACTCGGTGGGGCTCATGGATGGGTAATATATGAGCTGCGACAAGCACCTCAATGTTATTAAACTGCCTTGTTATTCTGCAAAAACATTCCAGCCGATAGTTCAGCTCTGCGTACAGACAGCGTTCTTGCTAAACTAAGCCGAGACTGGGGCGGGCTTGCATATGTGTGCTCCAGCTAACAGTTGCATCCCCTGGAATTAAAAGAGAATGACTGTTGCTAATCTTAACACTGTACAATCAGAATGCGTTCAGCCTGAGAGGAATGGACTGTTACATCCTAACAATTTCCTTTACCATTTTCAAAACAAAGGAGATTTTTCAGTGCAGAAATCAATAAACCTTAAGTTACAACAAACGGTTGAGTACTGTAAAATGGCAATAATGAACAAAGGAATCACAGAATATGTTGATAGGGTGGAAAAGATTCCTCAAGCACACACACAAGATTATACAGAAGCTGCTTAGAAAGTGATTAGCTAAATGCTCACCGCTTCAGGCCCATCCCTACAGCCTCCCTAAAACACAAAAAGCCATTTCAAATACCGTGATATTAAAAGGATGGTTCACCTAAAAATAAACATTCTGTCATCACTTATTCACCCTCATGTTGTTCAAAAGAAGTATATGACCCATTATTTTATGGAACACAAAAGAAGATATTTTGAGAAATGTCTCAGTGGTTTTGTGTCCATACAATGGAAGTAAATGGCTGCCAATATTGTTTGGTTGCCAACCACCATCAAAATATTTTCTTTTGTGTTCTGCAGGCGAAAGAAAGTCTTGAAATGACATGAGGGTGAGTAAATGATGAAAGAATAGTCATTTTTGGGTGAAATACCCCTTTAAGCTTTCGACTGAGCTTAACAACAATCAAATCTGATTTGCGCTCAGTTCAGTTAGAGCCCAGATGGATGTGTGGGTCAGGGAATAACATGACTCACGATGATCTGCTCACTTTAAAAACTGCAGTACAAAGTCCTCTTCTGCTTCAGCAGATGGTTTGGAAAGGTTCAGAGCACGCATACGTGCCGCACGTTAAAAGTAAATTAAAAGGTCAAACGTTGCCTGGTGTGTGGTCGTGTTTTATCTCCCTGAAATCACTCATCCAGACCCAACACAGTCTGAACGTTTTCAAGCCACAACAACATGAGCTGCTTACATTTGCCGAATATGTGATGTTTGCACTGTGACCTGTATCACTCTTCTGTCTACAAAAGAGAAAGAGAGACATACACTGCGTTCCAAATTATTATGCAAATTGGATTTAAGTGTCGTAAACATTTAATTTTATATTGTTCAATTAAACTTATGGATGGTATTGTGTCTCAGTGCTCTTTGGATCACTGAAATCAATCTCAGACACCTGTGATAAGTAGTTTGCCAGGTGAGCCCAATTAAAGGAAAACTACTTAAGGACGTTCCACATTATTAAGCAGGCCACAGGTTTCAAGCAATATGGGAAAGAAAAAGGATCTGTCTGCTGCCGAAAAGCGTCAAATAGTGCAATGTCTTGGACAAGGTATGAAAACATTAGATATTTCACGAAAACTTAAGCGAGATCATCGTACTGTGAAGAGATTTGTGGCTGATTCAGAGCACAGAAGGGTTCGTGCAGATAAAGGCAGAATGAGGAAGGTTTCTTCCAGACAAATTCATCGGATTAAGAGAGCAGCTGCAAAAATGCCATTGCAAAGCAGCAAACAGGTATTTGAAGCTGCTGGTGCCTCGGGAGTCCCGAAAACCTCAAGGTGTAGGATCCTCCAGATGCTTGCAGTTGTGCATAAACCTACTATTCGGCCACCCCTAACCAATGCTCACAAGCAGAAACGGTTGCAGTGGGCCCACACATACATGAAGACTAATTTTCAAACAGTCTTGTTTACTGATGAGTGCCGTGCAACCCTGGATGGTCCAGATGGATGGAGTAGTGGATGGTTGGTGGATGGCCACCATGTCCCAACAAGGCTGCGACGTCAGCAAGGAGGTGGCGGAGTCATGTTTTGGGCTGGAATCATGGGGAGACAGCTGGTGGGCCCCTTTAGGGTCCCTGAAGGTGTGAAAATGAACTCTGCAAGGTATGTAGAGTTTCTGACTGAGCACTTTCTTCCATGGTACAAAAAGAAGAACCATGCCTTCCGTAGCAAAATCATCTTCATGCATGACAATGCACCATCTCATGCTGCAAAGAATACCTCTGTGTCATTGGCTGCTATGGGCATAAAAGGAGAGAAACTCATGGTGTGGCCACCATCCTCCCCTGACCTCAACCCTATTGAGAACCTTTGGAGCATCCTCAAGCGAAAGATCTATGATGGTGGGAGGCAGTTAGCATCAAAACAGCAGCTCTGGGAGGCTATTCTGACATCCTGCAAAGAAATTCAATCAGAAACTATCCAAAAACTCACAAGTTCAATGGATGCAAGAATTGTGAAGGTGATATCAAAGAAGGGGTCCTATGTTAACATGTAACTTGCCCTGTTAGGATGTTTTTGATTGAAATAGCTTTTGATTTCAGTAAATATGACCTCCTAATGCTGCAAATTCAACAAATGACCATTTTCAGTTTTTTACAACCTATGAAATGTTTTCAAACTCTGTTGTGCATAATAATTTGGAACAGTGCATTTTGAGTTTTTCATTTTTTAAATAAATACTGTTGTCAGTGGGAGGTTTGTTCAATAAAATTCCAAATGTACCCTAACTGTTGATTACTTGAAAATTATACTGACTGTCATTTGCATCGACAAATTAGGAAAACCAGAGAAAGATATCATTTGCATAATAATTTGGAACCCAGTGTAAAGAGAGGAGGAAGTAAGGAAATGTTTGAGAATTTGGGAAGGAATGCATGTCAAAGAAATTCAAGCGTTAATGAGCTACCACACATACACACGTTTGACACATTCCAGGCGTGCAATGAATGTTGTAATTTTGATCAAACAAACAAGCATGAAGTCTCATTTCATATCCTCATTCATTCTTTATTCACATTTTATAACAGTGTTTCCTGGAAAGCCTTTGCATTGTGGAAGCTATAAAACAGAAATTACGGTTTTGAAATATTACAGCCGTTAATAGATTAAAGGTAAGCAGTTAAAAAACTGTTCAGAACTATGAATTATTTTTAAAACTACTTGTTTTATTGTATTTTTTATTTATTGTATTGTAACACACTCAGTTAAAGGGGTAGTCAGGGTTTTTCCTGCATAGAAAAATTGGAGGCGGCCGCCTCCGTCAAATTTCGTGCCGCCTCAGACTCTCGCTAAAATTATGTCGGGTGTCTTCACAATAAACGCTGCGTGTATACACAGATTGTCATTTGTAACTGCAGTTGCGCCATTACGCCGCAGAGGTGGAGCGGTTTCGTTATCAGCACAGTGAGGCGCTGAAGAGTTGCAGTACAAGAGCTATATTAGGAGCTGTATTAACGGTGTTTCGCGGCTGTTCAGGTGAATATTGTTCGTTGTGCATCAGAGTACATTCAATTTCTCAAACGGTTTCTTAAATTAACGTGGCGTGCATCATTTTAATGTTTTGAGCTGTGTAGATTGTTAGTTGAATCAGCGTTTTACTGTACACAGCGAGTGCGTCAGTATGAACGAATGCACATTGTGATCAGATCAGAATGACTCATTTGAGGCGATTTGTTTAAACTGTTGAAACTTTTCAGTCACTAGTGAATGTAAAAGATCAGTGAGATTTAGTAAGACTAATAGTAAGGCTATTGTGGGCTGAAAAGTTAGTTGAAAAGCATAAAAAGCTTTATTTGATTTAAAAACATTTCTGTTTGGTTGAATCAAAGTAATATTTTACATAACTTAATAATTGTAATTTTCATCTTATTTTTAGAACGTTTAATATCTTTTAATATGTAAAGTGTTTGGTTAAGCCACTTAAAGGTACAGTAGGCCTACACATCCGTGTGTGTGTGTGTGTACGAGATCAGGTTGGCACCACCTCCGCCTCATTTTGAGCCAGGAAAAACCCTGGTAGTTCACCCAAAAAAGAAAATTGTCATCATTTACTCACCCTCAGATTGTTCCAAACCTGAATGAATTTCTTTGTTCTGCTAAACACAAAGGAAAATATTTGGAAAAATGTCAGTAACCAAACAGATCTTATGCCCCATTTCCTGCCATAGTCGGAAAAATAAATACCATGGGATTCAATGGGGGATGAGATCTGTTTGGTGACAGACTTTTCATTTTTGGGTGATCTATCTCTTTAAGCCTTAAAGTCTACATCTATAAACTAGCAGCATTTAAAACGTACAGTCTCTTATTCACGCCAATATGATTTAAGGATTTTTGACATTCTAAACTTCAGCTTCTCATCAGATTTTTCTGACCAATTAATGTGACAAACGAAAAACTATTGGCTATTTTATTCATGTCTCAAAAACTTGCGGTTTCTGTGGAAATGACATCAGTTTGCACATTTCATAGCATAGTTACTTTATGGACAGAAAACAAAAATGACACTCAAGTGCAGAAGCTGCGTTTTGTTCGAGTGAGTACAGAAGACACAAAACTGCACACAACTGCATGCTAAAGGCAGAGATTGCAGAATATTGTGTAAAGGTGGAACGTTTGTTGTAACATGTTATGGCTTCTATGTAACACTGCATTTCTGTACATCTATCACCTTTTAAAATTGCGTTTAAACTGACTGCATAAATAAAAGATAACCACAGACACCGCCTACATTAATACGCTGTTTTTACAGTCCATCCTGACCACACAGACTCCCTGAACTTCTGTTGCCATGGAGACAGGACGGTACTCTACATTCCAGGGATATTTTTGGGAAAGGAAGTGTGAGAATTCTTCAGATTTTCTGTTATGAATCATTTGCTCTAAGAAGAAGAGGCGACTAGAGATATTGATCCATTTATCTGTCCTTCAAAACACCCTTGAATTGCAATTCAAGCAAAATAAAAAAACAAAGACAGCTACCAACTAAAATACCTGTATGTAATAGGTAGTTACCACTGTAAAACTATTATTGTTATTATTTACGACAGGCTAATAGGACACTACCACAGTTTATTAGGATGATAACAATAGCCTAGCTGGCAGTTACTACTGTATGATCTGAATAAAGAGCATTTTAAGTTAACATAAATTGAACATTTGATGAATGGCCTACGCCACACCAAAATCTCAGATTAGGGTAGTGAAATGGGTTATGAACTTTGTTTTATGTTGGCATCAAAGTTTGACAACAAGAGACAAATTAAATGAAAAAAGTGTGACGCTCAGTAATGGACAAGAGAGAAGCATTAACCGTGCACGAAAACACAACAATCTGGTGACAGAGAGTTGACAGTGTTGAATGCGGGTGTCACCGTCGCCCGTCACTCTCCTGACACAGACAGACCTTCAGATCACAAAGAAACTATTCGTAATCCATCGCTCTCACTGAAATCTTCCTCAGTCTATTGTTTCTCACGTTCTGTTTACTGCTCTGTGCTCTCCCTTTACTCTTCACTCAGTGTGTGAAGTGTGTTATATCAAGACCACTAGTGTCACCAAACTGTATCAGAAAACAGATTCTTCAAACATTCCCACCGTCTACTATTGGTGGGACAAACTGAACACCCACCCTTATGATGGTAAGGGGTCAACACTCAATTAAAACATTTTGATACACCACAACACTTGGGGGTGGAAGAAACCTGCATCTTTCTATACTCAAATTATCATATTTAACGTTTCTTTCCCCTTATTTCTTCATTCACACGCACATGCTCACCAATTCACCAGACACGCGGCTACAAAGAAGCACACATCAAATATATATGCAAATCATATAATTTCTAAGGGAAAACATCTTTACATGTCAAATCCATCTGTTTTTCCATGCGAGTTCACAATGCCGGGGATCATTTGATGTTGCTCTCTCATCTGGCTGCTCCCTGCCAGCTCTCTGAGGTCAGGCCCCCTAATAACAGGGTACAGAAAACCAGAAGCTCACGCAACACCCCTCAGAGAGAGAGAGAGAGAGAGAGAGAGAGAGAGAGAGAGAGAGAGAGAGGGGGGAGGGAGACGGGGAGGGAGAGCTATGCGGTGAGTCATGATTCAAAACAAAAGTCTCTAATAATTACATTTTACATGTGCGTCGATGGAAATATTACTAGACAGTGTCCTCCTCGCAACATCCAGGTTGACATTACATGAAAACTAGCACCACAGTTTGGTTGCAAGAATATAAAATGTCACACTTAGTTAGTAAGGAAGAAACGATTGACAGCGAGCTGGTTGAAAATCGAGTATAACATGATGTGACGATTTAAGTTGGTTGAGATGTTATATGAATCGCAATACATGTTTTGAACAGCAGGGGCCGCAGTGTTTACTACAAACTTCGAAAACTTGGATATGCGGATATTTCTTAAAAGTGAAAAATCCCAAGAAAAGCACAGACAAAGTCGTAGGTTATTTTAAAGAGACTTTTGCATTATTCCTTTTTATTTGATTTGAAATTTGTTTTAAAATTGCATGTTTAGTTTTGTTATTTGACATAAAAGATCTTTTTATTTTATAAAGAAATATGCAGCATTTGAGAAATAATAAGAGGGCAGTTGTTCAATTGTAATTTGTCTCAACTCATTTTGTCAAAATAAATCGTATCGTGAGATCAGTATCGTGAATCGCATCGCATCATGAGCTGAGTGAATCATTACATCCCTATTAGTTAGGATAGGATGTAGCCTACAAGGTTTTTTCTCTTTTCTTATCTTGAGACCAGCACTCAGAAGGTACTGAATCTCAGTAACTTAAGTTCATCAATCGATCTCATTCATAGTTCTTGACCTATGACCTAACCTGACCAGGTCTGAGCTCCAGTCCTTCCTCTTCAGATCACCCCAGACACAAATCCTTCCATCACCCTACGATCAGTCCTCCCCAAATCTTCCATTAATTAAGTCTTTCAGTCCCCCTCATCCCTCAACTCCCCGTTCATAATAAACGCCTCACACACGTCCCCTCTCACCCAAATCTCGCTGTGTCCTGTTTTAATCATGTCCATGTGGTGCCCAATACCAAAAGAACTGGAAATCATTATGTCTTACAAACCGACTTTCCTCTGCAACAGCCTGATGCCCATATAAGGATCTGGGAGGGCCAAATAAGCACCAAAAGCATCTTTTAAACAACTTAAATTTGAAATAATAACGACACCGTGGAAAAAAAAGCCCTATGAGCAAACATGACAGCATGTCACCAAACCTTTTCCAAGCCAGTCGTAAAAAAAGCAGGCTGACTTGAGACTCTTTCAGGCTGGCCATGTTTTCCGTTACTGAAATTCCTCAGAGTACGTTAAGCAGGGCTAGCTGTTGACATCATGACCGTTGCAATAAAAAAAAAGAGAGATGAATAAAGACATTCTTAAAAGCACAACACGAGTGCCAGCACTATACCCTAATCCACAATCCAGTGAACCAACCTAAACAAAGTATTTTATGTAGTAATAATGCTTTTCCTAATTCATCAGAAGACAGAATGCACATGCGAATAAATGAACACATACACAAAAAAACTAAGAACCAAAAAAAAAATATGCACTGAAGGATAGGTCCAGGCCAAATCAAGAGATCATAATAATATAGAGACTCTTGTTATTGCCAACAAATATCTGGCAAACCTTTGCAACATATCCTTGTCACCTCCTACCACACCCCCCAGCATCATGGCAGTGAACCGCATGCATTACCTTCAAGACAAAGCAAAAATCTAGTTTGTTGTGTAGAAAGACAGGTATTCCTTCTATAGTCAGACTTATTCAGTCTGGTGTTCCATAGGCACAGCATTGTAACTCTCATTCAGGCTTATCTTGTTTGGACAGGGATCTCCTGTAACCGTGTGATATCAGAACAGCCTATGAGCACATGTTTGTGTATCTGTCGGTCATGTGCTTTATGGGTACTGAAAGGGGCAAAGAGTCTTGGATGGGCTGGGTCATGATGTCTATTTAAAGAAATCCCAGCTGCAGGACCCAGGCAATCTTTATGCATCCGAGTGTTTGTGATAGACTGTGTAGCCCATATTGCACATAAATACTACATTTATAACGGTCTGCTTTTTATTACTAAAACAATATGGGTCTGTCAGGTAACTGTGTTTTAGTAAAGGCCGATTAGCAGTCAAATCTCTATGGAAGCCATTTTGGATTACATATTTTTCTTTTTGAGACAGG